>NW_022990451.1:0-87500 GCF_902827175.1 Gymnodraco acuticeps
TTCAGGTGTATATCAGTATGTAGTGTCTTACTTTAAAGAGTCCTCTCCTGCTGATGTTCAGGTGTATATCAGTATGTAGTGTCTCTACTTTAAAGAGTCCTCTCCTGCTGATGTTCAGGTGTATATCAGTATGTAGTGTCTCTACTTTAAAGAGTCCTCTCCTGCTGATGTTCAGGTGTATATCAGTATGTAGTGTCTCTACTTTAAAGAGTCCTCTCCTGCTGATGTTCAGGTGTATATCAGTATGTAGTGTCTCTACTTTAAAGAGTCCTCTCCTGCTGATGTTCAGGTGTATATCAGTATGTAGTGTCTCTACTTTAAAGAGTCCTCTCCTGCTGATGTTCAGGTGTATATCAGTATGTAGTGTCTCTACTTTAAAGAGTCCTCTCCTGCTGATGTTCAGGTGTATATCAGTATGTAGTGTCTCTACTTTAAAGAGTCCTCTCCTGCTGATGTTCAGGTGTATATCAGTATGTAGTGTCTCTACTTTAAAGAGTCCTCTCCTGCTGATGTTCAGGTGTATATCAGTATGTAGTGTCTCTACTTTAAAGAGTCCTCTCCTGCTGATGTTCAGGTGTATATCAGTATGTAGTGTCTCTACTTTAAAGAGTCCTCTCCTGCTGATGTTCAGGTGTATATCAGTATGTAGTGTCTCTACTTTAAAGAGTCCTCTCCTGCTGATGTTCAGGTGTATATCAGTATGTAGTGTCTCTACTTTAAAGAGTCCTCTCCTGCTGATGTTCAGGTGTATATCAGTATGTAGTGTCTCTACTTTAAAGAGTCCTCTCCTGCTGATGTTCAGGTGTATATCAGTATGTAGTGTCTCTACTTTAAAGAGTCCTCTCCTGCTGATGTTCAGGTGTATATCAGTATGTAGTGTCTCTACTTTAAAGAGTCCTCTCCTGCTGATGTTCAGGTGTATATCAGTATGTAGTGTCTCTACTTTAAAGAGTCCTCTCCTGCTGATGTTCAGGTGTATATCAGTATGTAGTGTCTCTACTTTAAAGAGTCCTCTCCTGCTGATGTTCAGGTGTATATCAGTATGTAGTGTCTCTACTTTAAAGAGTCCTCTCCTGCTGATGTTCAGGTGTATATCAGTATGTAGTGTCTCTACTTTAAAGAGTCCTCTCCTGCTGATGTTCAGGTGTATATCAGTATGTAGTGTCTCTACTTTAAAGAGTCCTCTCCTGCTGATGTTCAGGTGTATATCAGTATGTAGTGTCTCTACTTTAAAGAGTCCTCTCCTGCTGATGTTCAGGTGTATATCAGTATGTAGTGTCTCTACTTTAAAGAGTCCTCTCCTGCTGATGTTCAGGTGTATATCAGTATGTAGTGTCTCTACTTTAAAGAGTCCTCTCCTGCTGATGTTCAGGTGTATATCAGTATGTAGTGTCTCTACTTTAAAGAGTCCTCTCCTGCTGATGTTCAGGTGTATATCAGTATGTAGTGTCTCTACTTTAAAGAGTCCTCTCCTGCTGATGTTCAGGTGTATATCAGTATGTAGTGTCTCTACTTTAAAGAGTCCTCTCCTGCTGATGTTCAGGTGTATATCAGTATGTAGTGTCTCTACTTTAAAGAGTCCTCTCCTGCTGATGTTCAGGTGTATATCAGTATGTAGTGTCTCTACTTTAAAGAGTCCTCTCCTGCTGATGTTCAGGTGTATATCAGTATGTAGTGTCTCTACTTTAAAGAGTCCTCTCCTGCTGATGTTCAGGTGTATATCAGTATGTAGTGTCTCTACTTTAAAGAGTCCTCTCCTGCTGATGTTCAGGTGTATATCAGTATGTAGTGTCTCTACTTTAAAGAGTCCTCTCCTGCTGATGTTCAGGTGTATATCAGTATGTAGTGTCTCTACTTTAAAGAGTCCTCTCCTGCTGATGTTCAGGTGTATATCAGTATGTAGTGTCTCTACTTTAAAGAGTCCTCTCCTGCTGATGTTCAGGTGTATATCAGTATGTAGTGTCTCTACTTTAAAGAGTCCTCTCCTGCTGATGTTCAGGTGTATATCAGTATGTAGTGTCTCTACTTTAAAGAGTCCTCTCCTGCTGATGTTCAGGTGTATATCAGTATGTAGTGTCTCTACTTTAAAGAGTCCTCTCCTGCTGATGTTCAGGTGTATATCAGTATGTAGTGTCTCTACTTTAAAGAGTCCTCTCCTGCTGATGTTCAGGTGTATATCAGTATGTAGTGTCTCTACTTTAAAGAGTCCTCCTGCTGATGTTCAGGTGTATATCAGTATGTAGTGTCTCTACTTTAAAGAGTCCTCTCCTGCTGATGTTCAGGTGTATATCAGTATGTAGTGTCTCTACTTTAAAGAGTCCTCTCCTGCTGATGTTCAGGTGTATATCAGTATGTAGTGTCTCTACTTTAAAGAGTCCTCTCCTGCTGATGTTCAGGTGTATATCAGTATGTAGTGTCTCTACTTTAAAGAGTCCTCTCCTGCTGATGTTCAGGTGTATATCAGTATGTAGTGTCTCTACTTTAAAGAGTCCTCTCCTGCTGATGTTCAGGTGTATATCAGTATGTAGTGTCTCTACTTTAAAGAGTCCTCTCCTGCTGATGTTCAGGTGTATATCAGTATGTAGTGTCTCTACTTTAAAGAGTCCTCTCCTGCTGATGTTCAGGTGTATATCAGTATGTAGTGTCTCTACTTTAAAGAGTCCTCTCCTGCTGATGTTCAGGTGTATATCAGTATGTAGTGTCTCTACTTTAAAGAGTCCTCTCCTGCTGATGTTCAGGTGTATATCAGTATGTAGTGTCTCTACTTTAAAGAGTCCTCTCCTGCTGATGTTCAGGTGTATATCAGTATGTAGTGTCTCTACTTTAAAGAGTCCTCTCCTGCTGATGTTCAGGTGTATATCAGTATGTAGTGTCTCTACTTTAAAGAGTCCTCTCCTGCTGATGTTCAGGTGTATATCAGTATGTAGTGTCTCTACTTTAAAGAGTCCTCTCCTGCTGATGTTCAGGTGTATATCAGTATGTAGTGTCTCTACTTTAAAGAGTCCTCTCCTGCTGATGTTCAGGTGTATATCAGTATGTAGTGTCTCTACTTTAAAGAGTCCTCTCCTGCTGATGTTCAGGTGTATATCAGTATGTAGTGTCTCTACTTTAAAGAGTCCTCTCCTGCTGATGTTCAGGTGTATATCAGTATGTAGTGTCTCTACTTTAAAGAGTCCTCTCCTGCTGATGTTCAGGTGTATATCAGTATGTAGTGTCTCTACTTTAAAGAGTCCTCTCCTGCTGATGTTCAGGTGTATATCAGTATGTAGTGTCTCTACTTTAAAGAGTCCTCTCCTGCTGATGTTCAGGTGTATATCAGTATGTAGTGTCTCTACTTTAAAGAGTCCTCTCCTGCTGATGTTCAGGTGTATATCAGTATGTAGTGTCTCTACTTTAAAGAGTCCTCTCCTGCTGATGTTCAGGTGTATATCAGTATGTAGTGTCTCTACTTTAAAGAGTCCTCTCCTGCTGATGTTCAGGTGTATATCAGTATGTAGTGTCTCTACTTTAAAGAGTCCTCTCCTGCTGATGTTCAGGTGTATATCAGTATGTAGTGTCTCTACTTTAAAGAGTCCTCTCCTGCTGATGTTCAGGTGTATATCAGTATGTAGTGTCTCTACTTTAAAGAGTCCTCTCCTGCTGATGTTCAGGTGTATATCAGTATGTAGTGTCTCTACTTTAAAGAGTCCTCTCCTGCTGATGTTCAGGTGTATATCAGTATGTAGTGTCTCTACTTTAAAGAGTCCTCTCCTGCTGATGTTCAGGTGTATATCAGTATGTAGTGTCTCTACTTTAAAGAGTCCTCTCCTGCTGATGTTCAGGTGTATATCAGTATGTAGTGTCTCTACTTTAAAGAGTCCTCTCCTGCTGATGTTCAGGTGTATATCAGTATGTAGTGTCTCTACTTTAAAGAGTCCTCTCCTGCTGATGTTCAGGTGTATATCAGTATGTAGTGTCTCTACTTTAAAGAGTCCTCTCCTGCTGATGTTCAGGTGTATATCAGTATGTAGTGTCTCTACTTTAAAGAGTCCTCTCCTGCTGATGTTCAGGTGTATATCAGTATGTAGTGTCTCTACTTTAAAGAGTCCTCTCCTGCTGATGTTCAGGTGTATATCAGTATGTAGTGTCTCTACTTTAAAGAGTCCTCTCCTGCTGATGTTCAGGTGTATATCAGTATGTAGTGTCTCTACTTTAAAGAGTCCTCTCCTGCTGATGTTCAGGTGTATATCAGTATGTAGTGTCTCTACTTTAAAGAGTCCTCTCCTGCTGATGTTCAGGTGTATATCAGTATGTAGTGTCTCTACTTTAAAGAGTCCTCTCCTGCTGATGTTCAGGTGTATATCAGTATGTAGTGTCTCTACTTTAAAGAGTCCTCTCCTGCTGATGTTCAGGTGTATATCAGTATGTAGTGTCTCTACTTTAAAGAGTCCTCTCCTGCTGATGTTCAGGTGTATATCAGTATGTAGTGTCTCTACTTTAAAGAGTCCTCTCCTGCTGATGTTCAGGTGTATATCAGTATGTAGTGTCTCTACTTTAAAGAGTCCTCTCCTGCTGATGTTCAGGTGTATATCAGTATGTAGTGTCTCTACTTTAAAGAGTCCTCTCCTGCTGATGTTCAGGTGTATATCAGTATGTAGTGTCTCTACTTTAAAGAGTCCTCTCCTGCTGATGTTCAGGTGTATATCAGTATGTAGTGTCTCTACTTTAAAGAGTCCTCTCCTGCTGATGTTCAGGTGTATATCAGTATGTAGTGTCTCTACTTTAAAGAGTCCTCTCCTGCTGATGTTCAGGTGTATATCAGTATGTAGTGTCTCTACTTTAAAGAGTCCTCTCCTGCTGATGTTCAGGTGTATATCAGTATGTAGTGTCTCTACTTTAAAGAGTCCTCTCCTGCTGATGTTCAGGTGTATATCAGTATGTAGTGTCTCTACTTTAAAGAGTCCTCTCCTGCTGATGTTCAGGTGTATATCAGTATGTAGTGTCTCTACTTTAAAGAGTCCTCTCCTGCTGATGTTCAGGTGTATATCAGTATGTAGTGTCTCTACTTTAAAGAGTCCTCTCCTGCTGATGTTCAGGTGTATATCAGTATGTAGTGTCTCTACTTTAAAGAGTCCTCTCCTGCTGATGTTCAGGTGTATATCAGTATGTAGTGTCTCTACTTTAAAGAGTCCTCTCCTGCTGATGTTCAGGTGTATATCAGTATGTAGTGTCTCTACTTTAAAGAGTCCTCTCCTGCTGATGTTCAGGTGTATATCAGTATGTAGTGTCTCTACTTTAAAGAGTCCTCTCCTGCTGATGTTCAGGTGTATATCAGTATGTAGTGTCTCTACTTTAAAGAGTCCTCTCCTGCTGATGTTCAGGTGTATATCAGTATGTAGTGTCTCTACTTTAAAGAGTCCTCTGCTGATGTTCAGGTGTATATCAGTATGTAGTGTCTCTACTTTAAAGAGTCCTCTCCTGCTGATGTTCAGGTGTATATCAGTATGTAGTGTCTCTACTTTAAAGAGTCCTCTCCTGCTGATGTTCAGGTGTATATCAGTATGTAGTGTCTCTACTTTAAAGAGTCCTCTCCTGCTGATGTTCAGGTGTATATCAGTATGTAGTGTCTCTACTTTAAAGAGTCCTCTCCTGCTGATGTTCAGGTGTATATCAGTATGTAGTGTCTCTACTTTAAAGAGTCCTCTCCTGCTGATGTTCAGGTGTATATCAGTATGTAGTGTCTCTACTTTAAAGAGTCCTCTCCTGCTGATGTTCAGGTGTATATCAGTATGTAGTGTCTCTACTTTAAAGAGTCCTCTCCTGCTGATGTTCAGGTGTATATCAGTATGTAGTGTCTCTACTTTAAAGAGTCCTCTCCTGCTGATGTTCAGGTGTATATCAGTATGTAGTGTCTCTACTTTAAAGAGTCCTCTCCTGCTGATGTTCAGGTGTATATCAGTATGTAGTGTCTCTACTTTAAAGAGTCCTCTCCTGCTGATGTTCAGGTGTATATCAGTATGTAGTGTCTCTACTTTAAAGAGTCCTCTCCTGCTGATGTTCAGGTGTATATCAGTATGTAGTGTCTCTACTTTAAAGAGTCCTCTCCTGCTGATGTTCAGGTGTATATCAGTATGTAGTGTCTCTACTTTAAAGAGTCCTCTCCTGCTGATGTTCAGGTGTATATCAGTATGTAGTGTCTCTACTTTAAAGAGTCCTCTCCTGCTGATGTTCAGGTGTATATCAGTATGTAGTGTCTCTACTTTAAAGAGTCCTCTCCTGCTGATGTTCAGGTGTATATCAGTATGTAGTGTCTCTACTTTAAAGAGTCCTCTCCTGCTGATGTTCAGGTGTATATCAGTATGTAGTGTCTCTACTTTAAAGAGTCCTCTCCTGCTGATGTTCAGGTGTATATCAGTATGTAGTGTCTCTACTTTAAAGAGTCCTCTCCTGCTGATGTTCAGGTGTATATCAGTATGTAGTGTCTCTACTTTAAAGAGTCCTCTCCTGCTGATGTTCAGGTGTATATCAGTATGTAGTGTCTCTACTTTAAAGAGTCCTCTCCTGCTGATGTTCAGGTGTATATCAGTATGTAGTGTCTCTACTTTAAAGAGTCCTCTCCTGCTGATGTTCAGGTGTATATCAGTATGTAGTGTCTCTACTTTAAAGAGTCCTCTCCTGCTGATGTTCAGGTGTATATCAGTATGTAGTGTCTCTACTTTAAAGAGTCCTCTCCTGCTGATGTTCAGGTGTATATCAGTATGTAGTGTCTCTACTTTAAAGAGTCCTCTCCTGCTGATGTTCAGGTGTATATCAGTATGTAGTGTCTCTACTTTAAAGAGTCCTCTCCTGCTGATGTTCAGGTGTATATCAGTATGTAGTGTCTCTACTTTAAAGAGTCCTCTCCTGCTGATGTTCAGGTGTATATCAGTATGTAGTGTCTCTACTTTAAAGAGTCCTCTCCTGCTGATGTTCAGGTGTATATCAGTATGTAGTGTCTCTACTTTAAAGAGTCCTCTCCTGCTGATGTTCAGGTGTATATCAGTATGTAGTGTCTCTACTTTAAAGAGTCCTCTCCTGCTGATGTTCAGGTGTATATCAGTATGTAGTGTCTCTACTTTAAAGAGTCCTCTCCTGCTGATGTTCAGGTGTATATCAGTATGTAGTGTCTCTACTTTAAAGAGTCCTCTCCTGCTGATGTTCAGGTGTATATCAGTATGTAGTGTCTCTACTTTAAAGAGTCCTCTCCTGCTGATGTTCAGGTGTATATCAGTATGTAGTGTCTCTACTTTAAAGAGTCCTCTCCTGCTGATGTTCAGGTGTATATCAGTATGTAGTGTCTCTACTTTAAAGAGTCCTCTCCTGCTGATGTTCAGGTGTATATCAGTATGTAGTGTCTCTACTTTAAAGAGTCCTCTCCTGCTGATGTTCAGGTGTATATCAGTATGTAGTGTCTCTACTTTAAAGAGTCCTCTCCTGCTGATGTTCAGGTGTATATCAGTATGTAGTGTCTCTACTTTAAAGAGTCCTCTCCTGCTGATGTTCAGGTGTATATCAGTATGTAGTGTCTCTACTTTAAAGAGTCCTCTCCTGCTGATGTTCAGGTGTATATCAGTATGTAGTGTCTCTACTTTAAAGAGTCCTCTCCTGCTGATGTTCAGGTGTATATCAGTATGTAGTGTCTCTACTTTAAAGAGTCCTCTCCTGCTGATGTTCAGGTGTATATCAGTATGTAGTGTCTCTACTTTAAAGAGTCCTCTCCTGCTGATGTTCAGGTGTATATCAGTATGTAGTGTCTCTACTTTAAAGAGTCCTCTCCTGCTGATGTTCAGGTGTATATCAGTATGTAGTGTCTCTACTTTAAAGAGTCCTCTCCTGCTGATGTTCAGGTGTATATCAGTATGTAGTGTCTCTACTTTAAAGAGTCCTCTCCTGCTGATGTTCAGGTGTATATCAGTATGTAGTGTCTCTACTTTAAAGAGTCCTCTCCTGCTGATGTTCAGGTGTATATCAGTATGTAGTGTCTCTACTTTAAAGAGTCCTCTCCTGCTGATGTTCAGGTGTATATCAGTATGTAGTGTCTCTACTTTAAAGAGTCCTCTCCTGCTGATGTTCAGGTGTATATCAGTATGTAGTGTCTCTACTTTAAAGAGTCCTCTCCTGCTGATGTTCAGGTGTATATCAGTATGTAGTGTCTCTACTTTAAAGAGTCCTCTCCTGCTGATGTTCAGGTGTATATCAGTATGTAGTGTCTCTACTTTAAAGAGTCCTCTCCTGCTGATGTTCAGGTGTATATCAGTATGTAGTGTCTCTACTTTAAAGAGTCCTCTCCTGCTGATGTTCAGGTGTATATCAGTATGTAGTGTCTCTACTTTAAAGAGTCCTCTCCTGCTGATGTTCAGGTGTATATCAGTATGTAGTGTCTCTACTTTAAAGAGTCCTCTCCTGCTGATGTTCAGGTGTATATCAGTATGTAGTGTCTCTACTTTAAAGAGTCCTCTCCTGCTGATGTTCAGGTGTATATCAGTATGTAGTGTCTCTACTTTAAAGAGTCCTCTCCTGCTGATGTTCAGGTGTATATCAGTATGTAGTGTCTCTACTTTAAAGAGTCCTCTCCTGCTGATGTTCAGGTGTATATCAGTATGTAGTGTCTCTACTTTAAAGAGTCCTCTCCTGCTGATGTTCAGGTGTATATCAGTATGTAGTGTCTCTACTTTAAAGAGTCCTCTCCTGCTGATGTTCAGGTGTATATCAGTATGTAGTGTCTCTACTTTAAAGAGTCCTCTCCTGCTGATGTTCAGGTGTATATCAGTATGTAGTGTCTCTACTTTAAAGAGTCCTCTCCTGCTGATGTTCAGGTGTATATCAGTATGTAGTGTCTCTACTTTAAAGAGTCCTCTCCTGCTGATGTTCAGGTGTATATCAGTATGTAGTGTCTCTACTTTAAAGAGTCCTCTCCTGCTGATGTTCAGGTGTATATCAGTATGTAGTGTCTCTACTTTAAAGAGTCCTCTCCTGCTGATGTTCAGGTGTATATCAGTATGTAGTGTCTCTACTTTAAAGAGTCCTCTCCTGCTGATGTTCAGGTGTATATCAGTATGTAGTGTCTCTACTTTAAAGAGTCCTCTCCTGCTGATGTTCAGGTGTATATCAGTATGTAGTGTCTCTACTTTAAAGAGTCCTCTCCTGCTGATGTTCAGGTGTATATCAGTATGTAGTGTCTCTACTTTAAAGAGTCCTCTCCTGCTGATGTTCAGGTGTATATCAGTATGTAGTGTCTCTACTTTAAAGAGTCCTCTCCTGCTGATGTTCAGGTGTATATCAGTATGTAGTGTCTCTACTTTAAAGAGTCCTCTCCTGCTGATGTTCAGGTGTATATCAGTATGTAGTGTCTCTACTTTAAAGAGTCCTCTCCTGCTGATGTTCAGGTGTATATCAGTATGTAGTGTCTCTACTTTAAAGAGTCCTCTCCTGCTGATGTTCAGGTGTATATCAGTATGTAGTGTCTCTACTTTAAAGAGTCCTCTCCTGCTGATGTTCAGGTGTATATCAGTATGTAGTGTCTCTACTTTAAAGAGTCCTCTCCTGCTGATGTTCAGGTGTATATCAGTATGTAGTGTCTCTACTTTAAAGAGTCCTCTCCTGCTGATGTTCAGGTGTATATCAGTATGTAGTGTCTCTACTTTAAAGAGTCCTCTCCTGCTGATGTTCAGGTGTATATCAGTATGTAGTGTCTCTACTTTAAAGAGTCCTCTCCTGCTGATGTTCAGGTGTATATCAGTATGTAGTGTCTCTACTTTAAAGAGTCCTCTCCTGCTGATGTTCAGGTGTATATCAGTATGTAGTGTCTCTACTTTAAAGAGTCCTCTCCTGCTGATGTTCAGGTGTATATCAGTATGTAGTGTCTCTACTTTAAAGAGTCCTCTCCTGCTGATGTTCAGGTGTATATCAGTATGTAGTGTCTCTACTTTAAAGAGTCCTCTCCTGCTGATGTTCAGGTGTATATCAGTATGTAGTGTCTCTACTTTAAAGAGTCCTCTCCTGCTGATGTTCAGGTGTATATCAGTATGTAGTGTCTCTACTTTAAAGAGTCCTCTCCTGCTGATGTTCAGGTGTATATCAGTATGTAGTGTCTCTACTTTAAAGAGTCCTCTCCTGCTGATGTTCAGGTGTATATCAGTATGTAGTGTCTCTACTTTAAAGAGTCCTCTCCTGCTGATGTTCAGGTGTATATCAGTATGTAGTGTCTCTACTTTAAAGAGTCCTCTCCTGCTGATGTTCAGGTGTATATCAGTATGTAGTGTCTCTACTTTAAAGAGTCCTCTCCTGCTGATGTTCAGGTGTATATCAGTATGTAGTGTCTCTACTTTAAAGAGTCCTCTCCTGCTGATGTTCAGGTGTATATCAGTATGTAGTGTCTCTACTTTAAAGAGTCCTCTCCTGCTGATGTTCAGGTGTATATCAGTATGTAGTGTCTCTACTTTAAAGAGTCCTCTCCTGCTGATGTTCAGGTGTATATCAGTATGTAGTGTCTCTACTTTAAAGAGTCCTCTCCTGCTGATGTTCAGGTGTATATCAGTATGTAGTGTCTCTACTTTAAAGAGTCCTCTCCTGCTGATGTTCAGGTGTATATCAGTATGTAGTGTCTCTACTTTAAAGAGTCCTCTCCTGCTGATGTTCAGGTGTATATCAGTATGTAGTGTCTCTACTTTAAAGAGTCCTCTCCTGCTGATGTTCAGGTGTATATCAGTATGTAGTGTCTCTACTTTAAAGAGTCCTCTCCTGCTGATGTTCAGGTGTATATCAGTATAGTGTCTCTACTTTAAAGAGTCCTCTCCTGCTGATGTTCAGGTGTATATCAGTATGTAGTGTCTCTACTTTAAAGAGTCCTCTCCTGCTGATGTTCAGGTGTATTTCAGTATGTAGTGTCTCTACTTTAAAGAGTCCTCTCCTGCTGATGTTCAGGTGTATATCAGTATGTAGTGTCTCTACTTTAAAGAGTCCTCTCCTGCTGATGTTCAGGTGTATATCAGTATGTAGTGTCTCTACTTTAAAGAGTCCTCTCCTGCTGATGTTCAGGTGTATATCAGTATGTAGTGTCTCTACTTTAAAGAGTCCTCTCCTGCTGATGTTCAGGTGTATATCAGTATGTAGTGTCTCTACTTTAAAGAGTCCTCTCCTGCTGATGTTCAGGTGTATATCAGTATGTAGTGTCTCTACTTTAAAGAGTCCTCTCCTGCTGATGTTCAGGTGTATATCAGTATGTAGTGTCTCTACTTTAAAGAGTCCTCTCCTGCTGATGTTCAGGTGTATATCAGTATGTAGTGTCTCTACTTTAAAGAGTCCTCTCCTGCTGATGTTCAGGTGTATATCAGTATGTAGTGTCTCTACTTTAAAGAGTCCTCTCCTGCTGATGTTCAGGTGTATATCAGTATGTAGTGTCTCTACTTTAAAGAGTCCTCTCCTGCTGATGTTCAGGTGTATATCAGTATGTAGTGTCTCTACTTTAAAGAGTCCTCTCCTGCTGATGTTCAGGTGTATATCAGTATGTAGTGTCTCTACTTTAAAGAGTCCTCTCCTGCTGATGTTCAGGTGTATATCAGTATGTAGTGTCTCTACTTTAAAGAGTCCTCTCCTGCTGATGTTCAGGTGTATATCAGTATGTAGTGTCTCTACTTTAAAGAGTCCTCTCCTGCTGATGTTCAGGTGTATATCAGTATGTAGTGTCTCTACTTTAAAGAGTCCTCTCCTGCTGATGTTCAGGTGTATATCAGTATGTAGTGTCTCTACTTTAAAGAGTCCTCTCCTGCTGATGTTCAGGTGTATATCAGTATGTAGTGTCTCTACTTTAAAGAGTCCTCTCCTGCTGATGTTCAGGTGTATATCAGTATGTAGTGTCTCTACTTTAAAGAGTCCTCTCCTGCTGATGTTCAGGTGTATATCAGTATGTAGTGTCTCTACTTTAAAGAGTCCTCTCCTGCTGATGTTCAGGTGTATATCAGTATGTAGTGTCTCTACTTTAAAGAGTCCTCTCCTGCTGATGTTCAGGTGTATATCAGTATGTAGTGTCTCTACTTTAAAGAGTCCTCTCCTGCTGATGTTCAGGTGTATATCAGTATGTAGTGTCTCTACTTTAAAGAGTCCTCTCCTGCTGATGTTCAGGTGTATATCAGTATGTAGTGTCTCTACTTTAAAGAGTCCTCTCCTGCTGATGTTCAGGTGTATATCAGTATGTAGTGTCTCTACTTTAAAGAGTCCTCTCCTGCTGATGTTCAGGTGTATATCAGTATGTAGTGTCTCTACTTTAAAGAGTCCTCTCCTGCTGATGTTCAGGTGTATATCAGTATGTAGTGTCTCTACTTTAAAGAGTCCTCTCCTGCTGATGTTCAGGTGTATATCAGTATGTAGTGTCTCTACTTTAAAGAGTCCTCTCCTGCTGATGTTCAGGTGTATATCAGTATGTAGTGTCTCTACTTTAAAGAGTCCTCTCCTGCTGATGTTCAGGTGTATATCAGTATGTAGTGTCTCTACTTTAAAGAGTCCTCTCCTGCTGATGTTCAGGTGTATATCAGTATGTAGTGTCTCTACTTTAAAGAGTCCTCTCCTGCTGATGTTCAGGTGTATATCAGTATGTAGTGTCTCTACTTTAAAGAGTCCTCTCCTGCTGATGTTCAGGTGTATATCAGTATGTAGTGTCTCTACTTTAAAGAGTCCTCTCCTGCTGATGTTCAGGTGTATATCAGTATGTAGTGTCTCTACTTTAAAGAGTCCTCTCCTGCTGATGTTCAGGTGTATATCAGTATGTAGTGTCTCTACTTTAAAGAGTCCTCTCCTGCTGATGTTCAGGTGTATATCAGTATGTAGTGTCTCTACTTTAAAGAGTCCTCTCCTGCTGATGTTCAGGTGTATATCAGTATGTAGTGTCTCTACTTTAAAGAGTCCTCTCCTGCTGATGTTCAGGTGTATATCAGTATGTAGTGTCTCTACTTTAAAGAGTCCTCTCCTGCTGATGTTCAGGTGTATATCAGTATGTAGTGTCTCTACTTTAAAGAGTCCTCTCCTGCTGATGTTCAGGTGTATATCAGTATGTAGTGTCTCTACTTTAAAGAGTCCTCTCCTGCTGATGTTCAGGTGTATATCAGTATGTAGTGTCTCTACTTTAAAGAGTCCTCTCCTGCTGATGTTCAGGTGTATATCAGTATGTAGTGTCTCTACTTTAAAGAGTCCTCTCCTGCTGATGTTCAGGTGTATATCAGTATGTAGTGTCTCTACTTTAAAGAGTCCTCTCCTGCTGATGTTCAGGTGTATATCAGTATGTAGTGTCTCTACTTTAAAGAGTCCTCTCCTGCTGATGTTCAGGTGTATATCAGTATGTAGTGTCTCTACTTTAAAGAGTCCTCTCCTGCTGATGTTCAGGTGTATATCAGTATGTAGTGTCTCTACTTTAAAGAGTCCTCTCCTGCTGATGTTCAGGTGTATATCAGTATGTAGTGTCTCTACTTTAAAGAGTCCTCTCCTGCTGATGTTCAGGTGTATATCAGTATGTAGTGTCTCTACTTTAAAGAGTCCTCTCCTGCTGATGTTCAGGTGTATATCAGTATGTAGTGTCTCTACTTTAAAGAGTCCTCTCCTGCTGATGTTCAGGTGTATATCAGTATGTAGTGTCTCTACTTTAAAGAGTCCTCTCCTGCTGATGTTCAGGTGTATATCAGTATGTAGTGTCTCTACTTTAAAGAGTCCTCTCCTGCTGATGTTCAGGTGTATATCAGTATGTAGTGTCTCTACTTTAAAGAGTCCTCTCCTGCTGATGTTCAGGTGTATATCAGTATGTAGTGTCTCTACTTTAAAGAGTCCTCTCCTGCTGATGTTCAGGTGTATATCAGTATGTAGTGTCTCTACTTTAAAGAGTCCTCTCCTGCTGATGTTCAGGTGTATATCAGTATGTAGTGTCTCTACTTTAAAGAGTCCTCTCCTGCTGATGTTCAGGTGTATATCAGTATGTAGTGTCTCTACTTTAAAGAGTCCTCTCCTGCTGATGTTCAGGTGTATATCAGTATGTAGTGTCTCTACTTTAAAGAGTCCTCTCCTGCTGATGTTCAGGTGTATATCAGTATGTAGTGTCTCTACTTTAAAGAGTCCTCTCCTGCTGATGTTCAGGTGTATATCAGTATGTAGTGTCTCTACTTTAAAGAGTCCTCTCCTGCTGATGTTCAGGTGTATATCAGTATGTAGTGTCTCTACTTTAAAGAGTCCTCTCCTGCTGATGTTCAGGTGTATATCAGTATGTAGTGTCTCTACTTTAAAGAGTCCTCTCCTGCTGATGTTCAGGTGTATATCAGTATGTAGTGTCTCTACTTTAAAGAGTCCTCTCCTGCTGATGTTCAGGTGTATATCAGTATGTAGTGTCTCTACTTTAAAGAGTCCTCTCCTGCTGATGTTCAGGTGTATATCAGTATGTAGTGTCTCTACTTTAAAGAGTCCTCTCCTGCTGATGTTCAGGTGTATATCAGTATGTAGTGTCTCTACTTTAAAGAGTCCTCTCCTGCTGATGTTCAGGTGTATATCAGTATGTAGTGTCTCTACTTTAAAGAGTCCTCTCCTGCTGATGTTCAGGTGTATATCAGTATGTAGTGTCTCTACTTTAAAGAGTCCTCTCCTGCTGATGTTCAGGTGTATATCAGTATGTAGTGTCTCTACTTTAAAGAGTCCTCTCCTGCTGATGTTCAGGTGTATATCAGTATGTAGTGTCTCTACTTTAAAGAGTCCTCTCCTGCTGATGTTCAGGTGTATATCAGTATGTAGTGTCTCTACTTTAAAGAGTCCTCTCCTGCTGATGTTCAGGTGTATATCAGTATGTAGTGTCTCTACTTTAAAGAGTCCTCTCCTGCTGATGTTCAGATGTATATCAGTATGTAGTGTCTCTACTTTAAAGAGTCCTCTCCTGCTGATGTTCAGGTGTATATCAGTATGTAGTGTCTCTACTTTAAAGAGTCCTCTCCTGCTGATGTTCAGGTGTATATCCAGGTGTATATCAGTATGTAGTGTCTCTACATGTCTCCATGCTTTAATGTTCAAAAAGCTCTTTATTTCTCTCATACTGCCTGTGCTGCAGCACCTCTTTTCACCCTCTGTCTGAAACCAGAGCCCAGTCTGCTCTGAATGGTTAGCTGGCCGGCTCTGTTGTGATTGGTCAACAGCTTAGAGATGTCCCGCCCCTTAGCCTATCACGTACAATGTGTTGGAGCGCTCGCCAATAGGAGCGTGAGTGTTACATATACAGTAGATGTCACTATGTAAGTAGAGACAGTTCAATATTTTCCTCTGATATTCTGATATTTTACCCCTAAAATAATATATAATTTAGTAGTTTCTTCTTATACTTGTATTAGCTTAAAGTGTAAAGTAACTAAAGCTGTCAGCTAAACGTAGTTAGTAATCATAATATTGGCTTCAGGAAATGTATTGGAGTAGAAGTATAAAGTAGCAGAAAATGCAAATACTCAAGTTAAATACAAGAACTTCAAACTTGCACTAAATTCCACCACTGATTGTTTTAGTGGTGTTTCTCTGTAGTTTTACCGGCAGCCAAAGGAAGACGTTTTAAACTTTTCTCTCCTGCATTGTGTGCGAGCGCTGACTCTCATCACCACCCAGACAAAGGCTGAGTGACGCACAAAGAAAAGGACCTCGTCTAAAGAGAAAGGATGCCTTCGGGGTTGCCTGGAGAGAGAGCAGATAAAGTGAGGCGGTGATAAGACGACCATAGTTCAGTAATGTTGGTCCAATGCCATGGAGACCATCTGTCTTTGTGAAGAGCCTTTATGCTAACTTGGAGCTAATTCAAAAGTGTAAATGTTTTAATGAATTTACTTTAATACTGCAATCATGTCAAGGTGGGGTTAGGAAGGCAGGACCCACATGCAGGATAACACAGGGGAGGCAGATGGGAGAATATGAACTTTTTTAAATATTGAACACTTTGAGGCATAACGAATTAAATACACTTTCACTGTCTGGTTTATTTTTTAGAATATTATAAGACCTTATTTGAATGCAAACACATCAATTTATGATAGCGAGAAGAGAGAAAATGTAATTACACACTGTTAAAAAAATCTATGTTTTTTCTGTGGATTATTGTTGTATTAGCAGTTTCATAAATATTATGAAATATTATAAAAACAGAAAATATTTGATAAGGGTAATTCAAAATGTACATTTGTAAATAAAAACTAAAGGTAGCTATAAAATAGGTATTTAAATATTTCACATAATGTATTCATATGGGAAATCTTCATGTTATACATCATATTGAACTATTTGTAGTTTTTAAACAATGAAAACTTTAATGTATCATTAATTAAATACACTTACACTGTCTAGTTGATTTATTTGAATTTTCTAATACCTTATTTGACCACAAACATGATGAATACATTTAGCTTTTTAAAGAAAATATAATTGTTTTTTATGTATGTAATACCCGTTATGAACACTAGGGGGCAGCGATGTGACAGTAATCAGAATGTCACGCTCTGCTGCACACACCACCACCGAAGAAGAGGAAGAAGAAGCAGGAAGATGAAGGAGGCAGCTGATGACAGATCTTAGGTGAGACGCTGCTATCGAATAAAACACAACAAAACAGCTTCACAACTCATTAAAACACGGTAACGCGAAATGTGAAGCTCTAAATGTGCATTTTAATATCTAACGGGTTGTATTAGTGGTTGTTTTTAGCTTAGTATTAGCTAAATCCGTCCCTGTTGTAAAGCCTATAAGCATAACGTTATGCGTGACGTCACAGTTTGTTTACTGAGTCCATAAACTGTTTCTGGAAACAACATTTCACTTGAATTATGTTGCATTAAATCGCAGTTATTGCCATTTTAACCCCTTATTTTTGATGTCACAATGACACCTCCTGTAGTTAAACAGTTAATATTGCATAATACACATCCCCACACACACTAATACACTGTTTATTGAGTCAAAGCTGTTAAAATGTTAAGATTTAATTGAATTACAGACTTCCTTAGTGATGCATAAAGCAAAAAAGACAGGATACTACGAGAACATATAGAACAATAATGTGTTTTTTAACCTACAGAGGATGAACAACAGAGAGGAAATGTAACTTTAAGCATCATATTTCACTTTAAAGCAGATGTGTTTCTCTGTAGGAGTTCTTTAAGATTTAAAGGGCTGTATGAACGTGTTTAGGGTTAATAACATGTATAAAGAAAGCGTAATTAGACCGTATGAAGACTCTGTTTCTCTGATGGTAGATTGTTGACTTTTGGTTTCATTTTATTCTAAGTATTAGTGAGCAGCAGTGATCGACAGACCATCTGTTTTAATATTGTAACCCTTGTGTTGTGTTCGAAAGCTGTTTCCGTTCATGGTGTTCGCGGGTCCCATGATTTATCTCAGTCCAAAACACTCACAAACAATGACTATCATCCAATATTGTTTTAACTACATCATAACTAACTTATTATGCGTTCATAACCGTCCTGTTGTAATGTAATGTTATGGCCCAAAACTCATTACACCACATATTGCACACGTGCATGTGTGAGTTCAGGTTCAAGTGTTAGTGTACATATTCTTCCCGTGGGGGGAGGGGGGGGGCAGAGGGAGGGGAGACCAGGGGTATTTCTCAATGTCAAGTAAGGATGCTCCAGAGCCACTATTTCAAGGATGCTACGTCATCGAGTGCCGCCGAAGGACTGTTCCAATGTCCAGCATACTTGGAATTCTACCGAGGCCCGGCGTCCTTCGTAGCGAGACATTTCGAGGCTGCACATGTGTATCCTCTGCGGTCTTAAAATCCCCACAATGCTTTGCGCACGGACCAATGTCTAAAGTCAAAGATGAATCTTGATTGGGCCAAATTTGACCCCGAGTGACCCACGACATGCTGCTGGGACCCGAACACCAAATTATACACTTTTTTTTTTCGAGACCTTCAGACTCGGCTCAAATGGTCAAAATCAGGTTTGTAGTGTTTATATATCTGTTAGAGGATATCATGAGGCCTCGTTCCGATACACTAGAGCGTAGTTATATATCATTAGAACTTGAAACGGGTCACGGGAGACCCGAACACGACATAAGGGTTAAGAAATAAATGCAGTATTTTTGACATTATTTCTAAGCTGAATTTTCCAGCAAACCTTTATTTTCACAAGTTATTTGAAGTTGCTATAATTGAATAAAACAACAAACATATTTGACTTTCTGCTTCATCCATCGTAAAACAGTTTTGTTTGTTTCATTCAGAAGTGAAATGAATGGCAATGATTAGATTAACAGATTCTTAATCACCAACTATTTTGATGAGCAATTATTCCTCTGGGTCCTTTCAGGGGGAATGGTTGAAAATGCTCCTTTAGTGCTGAGAATAACGGCTTTTATCTGTTTTTGATCAATTTGATGTTAATATCTGTTAGTTTTGGACTGACGGAGCACATTGAAGACAGAAAAACAGACATTTTCCATCAAACTATGAGTAAAAAATAGAGTAATTGTTAGTTTTAACCTTCCTGTAGCTACCAGAAATGTCACTATGTGTCTTTCAAGTATATAGTGTCTTTTCATCATTTATTTTCCTTTATTCTGCTTTTATCTGTTACTTATCTATTTGAAGTAAATATCCGTCAGTTTTTGACGGATTTTTCACAATTTTCAGACATTTTCCATCAATCTATGAATAAAAAAATAGAGTAATTGTTAGTTTTAACCTTCCTGTAGCAACAATAAATGTCACTCTACGTATCTTTCAAGTATAGATTTGGTGTCTAATTCATATTTTCCTTTCCTTTATTCTGCTTTTATCTGTTCTTCATCTATTTGAAGTTAATATCTGTGAGCTTTGGACTCACCGAGCACATTTTAACTCAGATTTTTCACAATATTCTGACATTTTCCATCAAATGATGAATACAAAATGAAGTCATTCTTAGTGTTAACCTCACTGTAGCTCCAATAAGTTACTCTATGCATCTTAAAGTGAGCCTTTCAAGTATAGATTTGGTGTGTAATTCATTATTTCCTTTCCTTTTATCTGTTCTATATATATTTGAAGTTAATATCTGTGAGTTTTGGACTGAACTTTTCAAGACATAGAAACCGAGATTTTCCACAAAACAACAATAAAACATCCAATAAGTGTTAGTTGTAACCTCACTGTAGCTACAAGAACTTTCGCTACGTGTCTTTCAGGTCTAAATGTCAGCGTCTAACCCTCCGTCTGTATCCCCTCTGTCTTCCAGCAGCTTCTATGCTCCAGCTCAGGACTGCAGAAGAAGAAAGCAGCCGCTCCGAGATCTCTCTTCTCCGACAGGCCGTGTTACAAAACGATGCCCGGCTCCTCGATGAAATGCTCTGCCAAGAAGTCTACAAAAAGGTCATCAACTGCCGCGGCGGATGGGGCGTTTCGGGCACGCCGCTGCACGCCGCCGTCTCCAAAGGTCACCTGAGCTGCCTTCAGGTGCTTCTGGGTCGCGGGGCACTCGTGGATTGTGTCGACGTCAAAGCTCAAACGCCGCTATTCTCAGCCGTCCGTGGGAAATACCTGGATTGTGTGTTAGCGCTCTTAAAAGCCGGAGCTAACCCAAACGGTAATTCGTCCAATAACTGCTCTCCCGTGCTAACCGCGGCGCGAGAAGGAGACGTGAAGATCTTGAAAGAGTTGCTAGATGGAGGCGCTGAGGTGAATTCTCGCTCTAAAGTTCTCCTCTGGACATCCAGCGCCAGAGTTTCTAGCGGTCCGCTGTACCTGGCGGCGGTTTACGGACACATGGAGTGTTTCAGACTGCTTCTGCTCTACGGGGCGGATCCGGATTATAACTGCACGGACGCCAAGCTGCTGGGCTCCATCAAGCAGCCCAAGACGGTGCTGGAGATGTGTCTGAGGCACGGCTGCGGGGTGGAGTTCGTGCAGCTGCTCATCGACTTCGGAGCCAACGTCTACCTCCCAACGCTCATCATCGAGAAGTCCACCAAGCAGAACGAGGCCGTGGAGCTGCTGCTGGAGGAGAGAGGTACTCAACCATCACTTCTTTAAACTTACAACAAAGGGTCATTTTGAACAGATGGAACCACTTTGAATATGACCCATTTCCGCCTTAAACAGCTTGTTAGTAAAGTCAGTACAATTTATTTATAAAGCGCTTTTCACAGACAAGTGCTTGACAACACATTAAAACATCATAAAATAATAAATGACCACCCAACCCACGTGTTAAGAAGTGATAAAAACACAATAACAACATAGGATACAAATAAAAGCACGCGGCAGTGGCTCAGTCAGTACGGGCTTGGAGTGGGAGCCGTAGGGTCGCCGGTTCAAGTCCCTGAACAGACCTGAATATGGAGTGTGGACTGCTACTTGGAGAGGTCCCAGTTCACCTCCTGCCCTGCCGTGGTGCCCTTGAGCTGCTGGAGGAGAGAGGTACCCAACCATCACTTCCTTAAACTTGATCCTTTGAATATGACGGATTTCTGCCTCAAACAGCTTGTGAGGCAGCAAAGGGTCATTTTAAACAGATGTAATCACAACAAAGTGAAAGTCTTTGCAAATCATTTTTGATGCTGGAGGAGAGAGGTATGAGGAGAGTGTTTGTGTTACCGTATTACTTCGTGTTTCCCGAGTGTTAAGTTCCTCTTCTTCGCTCCTCTCTCTGCAGGGAACCCAAAGGCCTTGTCCTCCCAGTGCCGCCTCGCTGTCCGCGCTCACCTGAAGACGATGGACCGGATGCATCTGATCGATCAGCTGGACATGCCCACGCGTCTCGTGAACTTCCTGAAACACAAGCCCGTCTCCGTCCCCGTGCTTTAGAGACAACATGTCCCTCATTTTTATTTAAATCTGTGAACCATCTGTGTTTAAAATGTCTGCTGTGCTTTTCTGTCTGAACATTAAATGTGTGGATAAGTGCAGAGGGGCTTCTGTTTCATTATTACTTATTAAAAAGTCTGCTTTTTGGGGGTTGTCCCTTTCCTGTAGTGTGTTCTGTAGGTTTAAGTGCAT
The DNA here is from genome assembly GCF_902827175.1 of Gymnodraco acuticeps. NCBI lineage: Eukaryota > Metazoa > Chordata > Actinopteri > Perciformes > Bathydraconidae > Gymnodraco > Gymnodraco acuticeps. The sequence continues at coordinate 21,014 of NW_022990451.1, forward strand.
GTTAATGGTCTGCAAAGGCTCAAAACTCACAGTTTGACCTGAAAATAAACATAATATGGCACATTTAATACTCACCCCGCAGCCATTGGTCGATCTGCTGCTTCTTCAGTTCTCCGTCACATGTTCATCACAAGTTAGTGACCTCACAAAGGAGCTGTTTCTTCTTGATAAGATAAGAACACATACTTATCGCCAGGAATACACAAATGAATGTAATGGAGTTTTGGCGATTAGACCCCGTTGTGCAGGAAGTATCATTCGGGAGGGGAGAAACGGTCCGATGAAACCCCCCCGGGGTCTAGATACTGGTGGTGGTGAATGGATAGTTGGGTTCGGTCTGAAGGGGAGGGGCTTAGCTTGACCCTGGTGGTGGTGAATGGATAGTTGGGTTGGTCTGAAGGGGAGGGGCTTAGCTTGACCCTGGTGGTGGTGAATGGATGGTTGGGTTGGTCTGAAGGGGAGGGGCTTAGCTTGACCCTGGTGGTGGTTGGATAGTTGGGTTCGGTCTGAAGGGGAGGGGCTTAGCTTGACCTGGTGGTGGTGAATGGATAGTTGGGTTGGGTCTGAAGGGGAGGGGCTTAGCTTGACCCTGGTGGTGGTGAATGGATGGTTGGGTTGGTCTGAAGGGGAGGGGCTTAGCTTGACCCTGGTGGTGGTGAATGGATAGTTGGGTTGGTCTGAAGGGGAGGGGCTTAACTTGACCCTGGTGGGGGTGAATGGATAGTTGGGTTGGTCTGAAGGGGAGGGGCTTAGCTTGACCCTGGTGGTGGTGAATGGATAGTTGGGGTCGGTCTGAAGGGGAGGGGCCTTAGCTTGACCCTGGTGGTGGTGAATGGATAGTTGGGGGTCGGTCTGAAGGGGAGGGGCTTAGAGCTTGACCCTGGTTTGGTGAATGGATAGTTGGGGTCGGTCTGAAGGGGAGGGGCTTAGCTTGACCCTGGGTTGGTGAATGGATAGTTGGGGTCGGTCTGAAGGGGAGGGGCTTAGCTTGACCCTGGTGGTGGTGAATGGATAGTTGGGGTCGGTCTGAAGGGGAGTGGCTTAGCTTGACCCTGGTGGTGGTGAATGGATAGTTGGGTCGGTCTGAAGGGGAGGGGCTCAGCTTGACCCTGGTGGTGGTGAATGGATGGTTGGGTTCGGTCTGAAGGGGAGTGGCTTAACTTGACCCTGGTGGTGGTGAATGGGTGGTTGGGGTCGGTCTGAAGGGGAGGGGCTTAGCTTGACCCTGGTGGTGGTGAATGGATAGTTGGGTTCGGTCTGAAGGGGAGTGGCTTAACTTGACCCTGGTGGTGGTGAATGGATGGTTGGGGTCGGTCTGAAGGGGAGGGGCTTAGCTTGACCCTGGGTGGTGGTGAATGGATGGTTGGGTTCGGTCTGAAGGGGAGGGGCTTAGCTTGACCCTGGTGGGTGGTGAATGGATAGTTGGTTCGGTCTGAAGGGGAGTGGCTTAACTTGACCCTGGTGGTGGTGAATGGATGGTTGGGTTCGGTCTGAAGGGGAGGGGCTTAGCTTGACCCTGGTGGTGGTGAATGGATAGTTGGGTTGGTCTGAAGGGGAGGGGCTCAGCTTGACCCTGGTGGTGTGAATGGATAGTTGGGGTCGGTCTGAAGGGGAGTGGCTTAGCTTGACCCTGGTGGTGGTGAATGGATAGTTGGGTCGGTCTGAAGGGGAGGGGCTCAGCTTGACCCTGGTGGTGGTGAATGGATAGTTGGGGTCGGTCTGAAGGGGAGTGGCTTAGCTTGACCCTGGTGGTGGTGAATGGATAGTTGGGTTCGGTCTGAAGGGGAGGGGCTTAGCTTGACCCTGGTGGTGGTGAATGGATGGTTGGGGTCGGTCTGAAGGGGAGTGGCTTAGCTTGACCCTGGTGGTGGTGAATGGATGGTTGGGTTCGGTCTGAAGGGGAGTGGCTTAACTTGACCCTGGTGGTGGTGAATGGATGGTTGGGTTCGGTCTGAAGGGGAGGGGCTTAGCTTGACCCTGGTGGTGGTGAATGGATAGTTGGGTTCGGTCTGAAGGGGAGTGGCTTAACTTGACCCTGGTGGTGGTGAATGGATGGTTGGGTTCGGTCTGAAGGGGAGGGGCTTAACTTGACCCTGGTGGTGGTGAATGGATAGTTGGGTTGGTCTGAAGGGGAGGGGCTCAGCTTGACCCTGGTGGTGGTGAATGGAGAGAGAGTAGTAACATGGAAATAGTAAATGAAGAGTAAAGACGGTCTTCCTGGTTGAACTTGCGCTGAGCTTCATTTGTCTGAACTTACAATGTAAAATTGTGAAAAATCGAATGACTCTAAAACTTTTTACAGACATTTATATAATGAGTTAATGCACTATGATCATTGTGGGGAAAAATAGATAAATGTACTCATATGCAGGGAAAAAAACATTTTGAGAGGTACATTTTAGAAGAAACTTTACTTAAAAAAAGATTGAACCTGATAACACCGTAAAGGATGCTTACCGTGCATTATGTTTGTAAAAATGGTAACCTAATTAAATGAGACTCTGCAATAGGATTTAGCAAAAAGGAAAAACTAGTTTGATAGGTATTTATTGCAAATGTATCTTTTTCAGGGTATATCCACATTTCTTTTCACATAAAATTACGACATTATTTTTGAAGATTCTAGATTTTTACTCACTATTTGTAGTAAATAGTAATATTATTTTGACCTACAATGCCATTTATATTCTGTATTATGAACCACTGTTATTTTTGTTTTGAGGAAAGACGTACACCTAAAGCTCGGGGCTCAGTCAGGCTGTAAAACTGTACATTTACTATATTATTGATCATCATAAGTCCAAACTAGACAAAGATAGACAAAATATTGATTGAAAAACTATTTAACCAACAACTTCATTTTTGTTGAGGATCTGAAAAAGGATCAATGGTATCTGTGAGTGAATATTGAGAGCCTCAAAAACATACATTGAAGACAAGTGTTGATCTTGTTTAATTATAGAAATACTTTGTTATTCAGAGTAAACATCAGCATTTAAACAATTCAACATGTGATTCCTCAGACCGCCAGCAGGAGGCAGCAGAGTCCTGACAGGAAGAAGGCACTACATCTGAAACAGAACAGAATAAGCACCAATTACCAAATGAAACATCAGAACTTCAAGTGTTGCCATCCTGAGGAAATACAAACATGGGAAGGAGGATCCAATTATAAACAAATAACATTATTTTAACTTTTACAACTAAGATATTTAGTTTTAGAACTCAAAAGAGAACAAAAACAACCACACATGTTCTTATTATACATCCATGGTGGAGAGTTGCCCGGATAGGCGGAGCTCTTCGTTCCTGACGTCAGAGCAATTTCAAATCTCTATCAGTCTGTATCAGATCCGTTGCAGCCCCGTTTTTAGAGATTTGGGTAACGAGGAAAAGAGAGAGGGTTTTATTTTTTGACGCTGCGTGAGTTCCCCGACACACCGGGGACACATGTATGTATAAAAGACATCACAAAGTGCATTTTGCACGATAGGTCCCCTTTAAATGCATCAATCTGGTGCACTTTGAGAGCAGAATTAGGACGTTTGTTGTATGAACTTTAAAACAATTCAATAATAAGACATTGGTTGTAAAAATATGCAAATCGAATCCACTTCATCTAACCCTTACCAACCTCACATGCAAATGCAGATACACGAAACACATAAACAGACATTGACCAACTCTCTGCATAGCATGTCTCTCTCCTTGTTATTGTGCATTCATAAGGCATACAGTAAGAGTTCTTTATTGCAGGGCCTGAGTATTGTGCCCTCGGCTAAATGCTAATTTCAACATGCTAACTTTCTAACAATGACTAAGCTAACATATGCTAACAGGGTTAACGGTCACTGTGTACCGTTTTTCTAAATTGCGTCAGATTGCTTTCATTTACAGAAACACAAAGCACAGCTGAGGATTATGGGAATGTTTAGTTTTACAGTTTTTTTAACATTAACCAAATTATTGGGGAAATTATAAATGTGGACTTGATAATGTCATCAGGATTCATCCTATGGTCACCATGGATGGATAAACCAAATGTCATAGCAATAGTTGTTCTCTCTTAGTCTGGACATCCGTTGTGTGTCCAGTTTAAAATATGTGCCTTTTTGAGTTTAAGAGTAAAGTTTGGTTTGATGTTGGTCTCATGGCTTCACAAACAAAGAGCTTCAATGTCAGTTTTGGATTTGAAAGGCGGCATGTTGTCTCACAAGAGTCGGAAATATCTGCTGCTAAGTCTGAGAAATAACTCGTTGTCCAAGAAATCTGCTGTTTCGAAAACAAATGCTCAACCAGTTCAGTTTCGGTGACACACAAGTCATAGTCCATATAGCACCCTGCAGCTTCATGATGAGGCAACGGCCCCTCGTTGAAATACAGATAACATCTGTTTGGTACATGTGGGACATATCTGTTGCGTATACTTGTAATACCAATCAGGTACTTCTTGTATCTGTCCATAATAACGTTGAGCTGTTGCTGATAAACGCCCGCTGCTCGCACCGCTCTCGACCCGTCGGCCTCCTCCAGACGAGCCTGATGGATCAACATCTGGGTGTGAAACGCAGCGCCGTTCACCCACTGCTTCAGAAGCATAGAGTTCATATGTCCATCGACCAGCATGGAGTTCTGGGAAAGAAAAAGGAGCAGGTGTTCGAGCCATTTTCCTTTCATCATTATGGTTTGAATGTTTGCAGTGGCGTTTCTATATGTACAAAAGTGGTGGGGCACAAACAACTTAGATGTCTATAAGCTTCTGCAGTGAGGTTCATGGCTGCTGAGGCTCTGACTCTTCAGGTTTACAAATATTATATTTTGACCTAAATCAAAATATAATATTATTTTCAAAAGCTTTTTTTGTCTGATGCTTCAATTAATTTTAAACAGACAGTTCAACAGAAGGATAACCAAAAAATGTAATTTTATCATTTAAATACTGAATTGTTCTCTCTTAGTAAGATCCCATTTTCAATAACATTGCAGTCTTACCTTGACTTGAAGATGAAGTCCATTTGCCTAACCTTCTGGACAAACATCTCTATTACTTTTTTGTAAAAGTCCTCCTTATGTTCTTGTAGTTTCAAAAGTCTATCATAAATCTAAATGATGGACTTAGGATTCGAAAATTATAAAAGTAGGGTAGACATGTGGATATTATCCGGCTGAACAAAACGTACATTTATCTAACAGCTACGCTTCCCACAGATCTTATTTTGAGCTATTTTCTAAAATCCTATGGAGAAATCTCATTGCTTTTTTGTGGAGGGAAGCCATGCGCAGCTTACTTCCTGGTTTTAGGACGCGTCTCTCTCCTCCTCTTCACCTGCTCTTCACACACCACACTTTTCGCGGCACACGTACTTACAGCCAATCAGCTCTGAATGATGTGAGATGACGTATGGTGGGGATGGCAGCTCTATGCCCCTATGATCATTATCTTTTGCCACACACATTAAATAGCGCAGTGTAGTTTTTACAGTCACTGTTCACTTAGACAGTGAGAGGGAGGGGCAGGATCGGGTTTTGTCCCACATGGCTCTAAACAGCTCAATAGGCACACACTGTAGACACTAATTAGAAGAACACAGACTAAAACAGCAATGAGACGAATCAGATGATTAAACACGATCTTAAAATATATTTTATATATATTTTTTAATTTATTTTTTGCATTTTGTTGTAATCATTATTTTAATACTTTCTGCTGACACTAGGTGGGGCTGTGCCCCTAATGACGAGTCGCCACTGAATGTTTGTCTTATTAATATCATTGTTGTGAGTCACACTAGAAGAAGTTAGACAGATAGACGGAAGTGGTTATTAAATGTATTAACAGATTAAAACGCCACGACAATAGGATTACTTACTGATTAAGATAAGATAGACTCTAATGATCCCAATTTGGGAAACTGTCTCGTCGCCAAGATTAACTAAATATGCAAAACAGTGAATATAAACATATCAATAATGAGGATATATATATCTATAGAGTATATACATTGAATACACAATATACATATATATATATATATATACAGAATAGAAGGCAGTGTACATTATGCTTATCTAGCCTATCCCACTTTACAATTTACATTTGAGTTAACGGTTGAATTAAAGTTTTAAGTTAAATTGAATTCCTCAAAGGACCTCCTGAGAAACAATGTATTCAAATGAGTGAATTAGTGATTGAGAAGGACATAACAGGAGATATCAATGTAGCATGATCCTTCAAATACAGCTGGAAGACTTTAAAAGGTTGTACCTTTAGCCGCGTTAGCTGCACACTGAGATCGAGCTCTATTTGCCGGGTCTCAGCTAGTTGGAGCTGTGGCTTCCCCAAGTTGATCTGCAGACGCTTCAAATACTCGTCCATCAGGTCTCGGACCTTCACAGTAAAAGAATGTCAACATTTGTGAAAGCCTATTTCAAATATTGGTCATCGTTGTATATATCGATTCTGTAGTCAAGAGACTATGAAAGACTACAATTCCCAAGCCTTTAGGAGACACAGATATGCACAGAAAACAATATTAGTTTGTTTATCATTTAATTAGAATATTTCCTTTATTGTTTTCATTTGATCGAATATTATAAAGGCCTATTTAAGTGGCCCAAGTTGCACAACATCAACACACGCAAACTAGTCGTCACAGCTGTGAGTAAAATAAATAAATAAAAATACAAGGCGTTAAAATGCTTGTTTTAAGCGGCTTAATGGAAACAAAGGAAGGAAGTCGCAGCAGCTAACCTTAAGCACCTGTTATTAAACTGAGAAACCATCAGGGTCTCACCTTGTTGGCCTTCTCGTCTGCAAACACCCTCTGCAACATTTCAGCCGTGCCCATGGTTTTTCCCCCTATTGACTCTAAGATCATGGAAATGATGAGAGCACCGAGTCCCACAGCGTTGGGCACGGTTGTGAACCCAGCGAGTGCACCACCCAGCTTCTCTACAGTACTTGGAACATCGAGGGGTTCTTCATCGTTAAAGACTTGTTCACGGTAACTGTCCAGCACATCGGTTGAGTTGAGTCCAGAGTAACTTAGCAGGGAGCTGAGTGCAGAGAAATACTCATTAGTCTTCTGTAATGGAAATTATGATTATCAGAGAATTGAATGCTATAATGTTATATTTAACATATAAATAATAATATTCTCTAAGCCTTACATGTCAACAGACAGTAGATCTCAGCATTCAGGAAGGTGTGCAGTCACAAAGTGTCATGTGACCACACAGTGGGTGATCATTGGTCTGATCATGGGTCTAATGTACTCTGATATGGTCAGTTATCTCATGACTAAGCATGTATTCATTGTTACTGTATGTCAGAGTTGGGCTGATTGAGTGTTTCTGATGGGTTGCAGTGGAGTTGAAGGAAGTTCTGTTGCATCCAAGATTTAATATCAGTAAGAAGACTTTGGAGGTTAAAGTTGAATGTTATCGGTATAGCAGGGAAGCAGGATTTGTCAGAGGGGAAGGATTTACAGTACAAAAAGAAGGGGACCGAGGACTGAACCCTGGGGGACACCATGAGTGATTAGGACAATGTAGGATTGACAGTCGTTTATGGAGATCTATTGATGTTTGTTAGCGAGTAATTATTCCGATAGTATACCGACGGCTTGAGAGGGAGGATCTGCAGAGATAAGTACGTCGTTGCAGCTCTGTGGGAGCATCTTGTGATGGTTAAAAGTAAACAAACAAACCTTTTTAAACAACTATTTTAGTGTCTAATGTTCACCGGGTCAGCCTGTTGAAGGTTCCTAGTTCTCATGAATCCCTGACTTTCCCCACTTGCTGTTATCGGGTACTTCTCAAATGCCCTTTGACAAATACAATCCTGACCCAATGACGGTACAAGATCAAAATCATTAAATGGTTTGTATAAAATATATAGTATCTTCAAAAGTTAAAACAATTACATGTATTTTCATTTGGGAAGTAAACAATGCATACCTGTCAATTCCAATACCGTGCCAATTTTTTGAAGCAAACAGTCCTTCTGAAAACACTTCAAGCTGAGCAAGTTGCTTTTCCTGTAATGACTCGCCCTGGCCCATTTTCTGTTTGGCTGGGAGCACCAAGAGGAGAAGAAAGTTTCATGATGTCTGTGTTAACTAACTGATTGTGAAGTAAAGAGCCTATCTTCTGTCCATACATAAGGAAAAGCTGTTTTGATAAGAACTCCTTGCAACTTGCAGGCAATCAGAATCGAATATTGACCCAGATCAAGGTATACAAAGTTATATAAAAACTCAGTGAATACAAAAACCTAAATAGGAAAGAATGTGTACATTGTTGTTTTGAAGCAGTCTATCTGGAGGAAGCATGAACTTACCTTATGAGAAGAGAACTGTACAAATAATCAATCAACAACGATCCAGTGGTAATGGGTTCCTCTGTCTGAGAGGGTTCAGGTATCTCTGTCAGATTTAAAAGAAGAAACTGTTAATGTTTACCAGAGTGATTAAAAGTTAACTTTGCACCATTGAGTCTTGTTGAGATATTGAAGAGATAAGAGATGTATAAACAAACTACGAGCACAAAGTCCTCTTTGTGTCTGTCTTTCAGAATTAAAACAAAAAACATTATCATGATGCAAAACTCCTAGAGATTCAACATTATCAAAAATAAGTCCTGTTAATTGATTTTCACCTTTGCTCATATATAGGGATGGGTATCATTAAGGTTTTAACGGTACTACTACTTTTATCGATACCGCTTATCGGTCCGGTCTTTTAACGGGACTCTTATCGGTTCTTTTGGAGAAAAAGAAAAGGTAAACTAACTAAACACATTGTGAACAAAACTAACATTGCTTTTTATTTAAATTAAATAAATAATATTTATCATCAAAAGAAACAACAATGCTTTAACAAATCGTATTAAATAATCTGATGACAGAACTGTGAACAGAATAGCTGAAACTTTAACAAACTAAATAACTCGGTTTCCTCTAATCATTAATGTTTGTATAATGTAGTTAACTCTGTGTGTTGCTGCTAGCATACATAACACCTGACGTGGAAACGTTACTCGTGGATGGAGCTACAGAGCTGCTAGAAAGACGGTCGAACCCGGTACATTCCTCCGTCTGGATGTGGAGCACTTTTGATACATGTTTAGACACATTGCTCGTGTTACCGCCCTCACATGCTAAACTCTTATTGCACTTTTGGTAACGAGCATTCTCCACATCGAGACGGGTAAAGTTTAACCACACCTTGGAGCGCGTTCTCTCGGCCATCTCCTCCGTGTGTGTGTGTTGCTGAATGTAGCAGCTGCGTGTGTGTAAACTGCCCCGCCCCCTCGCAAGCAGGCGGGAGAGAGATCTCGACTGGATTCAAAAGATCGAAAATACTAAAATAATCATAGACGCATTTTGCAGAAACGGAGTTGGCGACACTAAAACTGCAATATAATGTTTATGTAGCAATAATACATACGACATATTTGTTACATGTCTCCAGTACCGATAAAAAAACATATAAAAAATCCTGTCATTCACAAAATACTGAGTTTTTTCTCAAAATGTTGGTTTTTGACGTTTTTCTCAACATTCTGACTTTTTTCTCAAAATCTCAAAAAAGTAGTCATCACATACAGAGCATCAACTAGTTCCTGAACAGTGTCCTTCACATGCTGATATCCAAGAGAGGGAGTTACACAGTTACAAGATGGAGGAATGCCGGTTCTTGTAGGTAATCATAAGGCGCTTTCACACCGGAGTACTTTTCCCAAGAACTAGGCCGATAGTTCTTGGGATTTTGCGTTCACACCAAAAAGATCTGGAACTAGTCCCTAGTTCGCGCAAACCTTTTCACCCCCAGATAGTCCCTGCTAGAGCGGTAGTACTTTCCTGAGGAGGAAATGGTTCGTGGGTGTGTCGGCCACACTAACAATTTCTGATTGGCTGGGAGAATTCCAAACCACGCCCCGTAAAACTCTGAAAAGAAAATGACCCTACTTCTCACTCTATGAATGACCTCAGTTAATGGTCTCATTCCCAGTCCTATATGGGGATATTTAGGGGGTCAGTAAGGGGTCTGTTATTGGGAAAGTGGTCCATGGTGGCCTTGGCTTTTCCAAAGTGAGGTGATATTATTGTATTTCCTTACAGTGTTTAGAAACAGACTCATATTTTTCCTTACCAGAAGGATTTCCATGTTGACATCCTTGAACCTCGGAGCGGCAGGCTCACCGCTAAGCCTTCTGGGAAATTCTGGATGCCAATACCGATGGCCAAATTTCTGAGGACACAAAACACAAACAAAAAACAGTCAGAGGGAAAGACTCACATGAAACTACAAGCTACAAGACAGTATTTAATATGTTGTTGTCTTTTTTGTCACGCCCTGTCAAGGACGGACAAAAGAAGGAGACCAAACATGATTCATTTCCTATTAAAGAACATTTATTTAAAGAAACTAAGTTAATTATGAAGTCAGTGTAGGAGCCATGAAACGTGCATAGTAATGCGTTTTGTTTTAATATAAATAATATAATATTGTTTCCTGCTGTCGCTATAGTCAGTTAATCAGTAATGTGTGTAGTGTGTGTGTATTTGAACACGCATCAGTCAGAGTTTCCGTTAGCCGGTAATTACCGGACTTTGACCGGTAAAATATGCTGAAGACCGGCAGATCTAAATCTCTCCGGTCAAAATCATTTCCCTTAGCGCAATACCGCATCAGTTGCACCACTTATGTGACAGACAAGAAGAGTACATTCTCATGTCCTACATTTAATGTGGAGAACGAGATTCATCCTCCTGAAGGAGACATTTTGACCCCTCATGTAAACAAATGCATAATGCTGCGCTATACTTGGCCGCCACACCTCGTTGCTAAGCAATGCTTATTGTTTGGTGTACACACAATTCAAGCTAGAACTAACACACTTAGCTATTTGATCTACCTCTGGAACAAGTTAAACTAGTTATAAATATATTTATTCTTCACTGTCGGGTCACTCATAACTGGATCAGTGAGCTGCATGAGATACTGACAGGCTGTCAGGAGAGAGAGAGGGAGGGGGGGAGAGAGAGGGAGGCTCCGTTTATTATTCCCTTGTTATTATCCAAAGTTACTGTACACTTTTGAATAATGTAGTTAATCTACTATAATTAGTTTGTTTAAAATAGAGTCGTTATCAATTTGTTTTAAAGCTCAATAAATAACAAAGAAGACACTTTTCTCATTTTGTCCGGAAAATGAAACTTTAACGGACATGTTGACCGGCAAACTCTGGCATCAGTATATAAAGCAAAGTCAAACCTATTTTCATTACACTCCGGTATATCAAGACCGTCTTCTGCTGGTGGCGCTACCAACCAATGATGATCCATCCAATAGTGGTTACAATATTTCAGGCCCCAGATCTTAATGCTGATAAGGACATAAAGGTGAAAATCAATTAACAGGACTTATTTTTGATAATGTAGAATCTCTAGCAGTTTTGCATCATGATAATGTTTTTTGTTTTAATTCTGAAAGACAGACACAAAGAGGACTTCGTGCTCGTAGTTTGTTTATACATCTCTTATCTCTTCAATATCTCAACAAGACTCAATGGTGCAAAGTTAACTTTTAACCACTCTGGTAAACATTTAACAGTTTCTTCTTTTAAATCTGACAGAGATACCTGAACCCTCTCGACAGAGGAACCCATTACCACTGGATCGTTGTTGATTGATTATTTGTACAGTTCTCTTCTCATAAGGTAAGTTCATGCTTCCTCCAGATAGACTGCTTCAAAACAACAATGTACACATTCTTTCCTATTTAGGTTTTTGTATTCACTGAGTTTTTATAGAACTTTGTATACCTTGATCTGAGTCCATATTCGATTCTGATGGCCTGCAAGTTGCAAGGAGTTCTTATCAAAAGAGGGTTTCCTTATATATGGACAGAAGATAGGCTCTTTACTACACAATCAGTTAGTTAACACAGACGTCACAAAACTTTCTTCTGCTCTTTGTGCTCCCAGCCAAACAGAAAATGGGCCAGGGCGAGTCATTACCTCCGGAACAGCGACTTGCTCAGCTTGAAGTGTTTTCAGATGCACTGTTTGCTTCAGAACAATGGCAGGGTATTGGAATCGACAGGTATGCATTGTTCAAAGAAAATACATGTCAGTGTTTCAACTTTTGAAGATACTATATATTTTATATAAACCATTTAATGATTTTGATCTTGTGCCGTCATTGGGTCAGAAGTGTATTTGTCAAAGGGCATTTGAGAAGTACCCGATAACAGCAAGTGGGACGAGTCAGGGGTTCATGAGAACTAGGAACCTTCAACAGGCTGACCCGGTGAACCCTAGACACTAAAATAGTTGTTTAAAAAGGTTTGTTTGTTTAATTTTAACCATCACAAGATCAGGGTTCTTACACCTTTTCCAAAGTCAAATTCAAGCACTTTTCAAGCATTTTCAAGGTGCATTTCCAAGCTTTTCAAGCATCTTACAGCGGTTGTAAATTACATATTTATATACACATACTTATACTCAAATGATTATTTCCCTACCTCACATTAAATCAGATGTTCTTGATGCTATAAACCAGTGGTTCTCAAACTTTTTTCAATAATGTTCCCCCTTTGAAAAAAATATTCCGCCAAGTACCCCCTGATCAGCGCAGAAACTATTTGTTAGGGACAAAATGCCTATAGGCTATAAAGAGGTACAGTCAGCACAGCGCTGCACCATCAGTGTCTGATTTATTAAAACAACAACATTGTAACTGAGAAACACGTAAGCTACATTTCAAATCTTTACAATCCATCACTAAATTCATGGCAAACCAATTTTAACATCATGCAATAACACTGAGACGACATTAGCTGCTTTGAACTGATCTTTTTGATAAGTTGTACTTAATGAAACATGGGCTCGAGCTTCACTGAGCATCATGAGGCTAACTGCAGTTATTACACTTCGCGTTTTGAAATATGTGAAACTCTGTTCATATAATACCCACACTGCTCTAACTTCGATACTTTTCCTAAAATTGGTATATTTATTTATTTTGGGGCGTGGGGAATGAAGAGAAACAAATATATGAGCATTTTATGAGCATGGGATTTTGACCCCTCATATAAACATTATGCTGCGCTATACTTCGCGGCCACACGCCGTTGCCAAGCAACGCTTATTGTTTAGGTCCTTCGATAAGCAGGCAGTCATATCATTAACTAGATCTGATAGATTTGGACAAAAACGCGAGTGAAGTCTAACCGGACGCGAGAGAGAGATCAGAGATCAGATCAGCTGCTGCTGACGGAGAACACGCAGCTCTGCATGATCACAGCTCTGCCGCTGTGACGGACCGGTGAGCGAAATACACTAAGAGTTAGACCTTACACACTAGTTTATCTACTCTGGAACTAGCTAAACTAGTTATAAATATATTTTTTCTTTACTGTCGGGTCACTTATTACAGGTTCAGCGAGCTGCACGAGACTGACGGGCTGTCAGGAGAGGGAGAGGAAAAGAGAGCACCCCGTTTATTTTTCCCATTTTATTATCCAGAGTTTCTGTAAACTTTGAATAAAGTAGTTCATCTACTACTAGTATTTTGTTTAAATGCATTAATTATGTTTTTTCATTAACATAAAATACATCTCACGTACCCCCTGCAGTACTCCAACGTACCCCTAGGGGTCCGCGTACCCCCATTTGAGAACCACTGCTATAAACAACCAAATGTGTGTTTCGTGATAGCATTCTACACGAGGATGAACAATTAAAGAAAAATAAACCTAGTTTAATATTTCAAAATGAGTGACCCATCTGTACGTAGACTGGGCCTCCCATATAACCTGGCTGAGCCGATATACCACAATCAGCCAAATAGCTTTTCAATACATTATTGATTACTATTTTTGAGGTACTTTTAGGTGGCAGTAAACATAAGTCAGAGGTAAATGGTGTACTTTTCCTCCACTCCATGTATTTAATACCTTTAGTTACTTCACAGATGTGGATGAATGATGTGAAATCTAATCAAGTGTTGAATCAGACTTTAGTTCCACCTGGAGTAAATCCACCAGCTACCCTGCAGTATACAAAGTCATTCAAACTAGCTGCTCCTTTACCAGCTTTGAGAACACTTTCATGATCAATCATTATAAAACATATCATATATATTATTCTGAAATGGACCAATCTGCACAACGACTACTTTTACTGTCGCTACTTTCACTATATTTTGATGAGAATACTTTTCTACTTTCACTTGAGGAACATTTTGAATGCAGGACTTTGACTGTAACAGAGTATTCCTACACTCTGGTACTTCTACTTTTACTCAAGTACAAGATCTGAGTACTTCTACTTTTACTCAAGAACAAGACCTGGGTACTTCTACTTTTACTCAATACAAGACCTGAGTACTTCTACTTTTACTCAAGCACAAGATCTGAGTACTTCTACTTTTACTCAAGTACAAGATCTGAGTACTTCTACTTTTACTCAAGTACACGATCTGAGTACTTCTACTTTTACTCAAGTACAAGATCTGAGTACTTCTACTTTTACTTAAGTACAAGATCTGAGTACTTCTACTTTGACTCAAGTACAATATCTGAGTACTTCTACTTTTACTCAAGTACAATATCTGAGTACTTCTACTTTTACTCAAGTACAATATCTGAGTACTTCTACTTTGACTCAAGTACAATATCTGAGTACTTCTACTTTGACTCAAGTACAAGATCTGAGTACTTCTACTTTTACTCAAGTACAAGATCTGAGTACTTCTACTTTTACTCAATACAAGATCTGAGTACTTCTACTTTGACTCAAGTACAAGATCTGAGTACTTCTACTTTTACTCAAGTACAAGATCTGAGTACTTCTACTTTGACTCAAGTACAATATCTGAGTACTTCTACTTTGACTCAAGTACAAGATCTGAGTACTTCTACTTTTACTCAAGTACAACATCTGAGTACTTCTACTTTACTCAAGTACAAGATCTGAGTACTTATTCCACCTCTGGTAGTGTATTAGTCTGAATTGTAGCCACAAAATCACGCAGAGCTGCATAGAAATAGACTCACAATGGAAACAAGTGGAAAATAATATTTACAAATGTGTACAATGATTTGTAGGTAATTCTGACTACTCAAGACACCTGACTTCTACATCTGCAAAGGAAGACTGTGTTCATTCTACAATTACATGGGATTAAAGCAACATGTAGTTTTACTTGTATAATACTTCAATTTAATATAAAAGACAGTTTGTTTTCATCTGTTTTCAAATAAACAAAGTCTTGGCTTTCAGAATATTAAACTTGTTTCGGCAAATTCAGATGATAAATACAACTTTGAAGCTTCGGCATAATTACAAGCGGAGAACTGAGTAACTTAACATCACAGCAGGCATAACAACAGCCGGTGTTTCTTGTGAGTGTTTCCCCGGTACACAAACGCACACTGGCGAGTTTCGCCCAGACCAGTAATACAAACGAAAATGTGTCTTCGGGTCAATGTGACTGATTTCGAGAGAGCAAGTCACATTTGGTTTAGGCACGAAACATACTACCAGTAGAAATACATTGCTTTCAAAATCGCTCTGTGTCGAATCAAGAGATTATATTTCGTGACTATAACACGAAATGCCGTGAGTGCTTCATCCTCTGAACACCACACGATGGCGACTGTAACGCACATAACATAGGTTACGCTCCTCTGAAATGACTGTCCCCTGCAATTATTATTATCCCTCATGGAGTTCGCTATTCAGCTCGCTAACGTTAGCTTAAACAAACGTAACATGCAACGTTAGCCTAATCTAAAATGCTCTACTACGGCGTACCTTTCATGTGGCTCGTCAGCGCAGACTCTCGCATCCTTATTTTTGCAAACTTTGCAGGAGGCTACTCGTGGGCTTGACCCTCGTCTTAGCCATGGCTTGTATTTGTCTTCTGCTAGCCAACGCTCGTTGAAACAGCAACCTCCTGGCATACAGTCATCTATCACTCTCATCAGAATGCCCAGGTCACACGTAACACAAACACTTGCAGGTCGCGCGCATAGCGCGGGAAGGCCGCAGCGGAGCTGTTTTATGTAAAAGCGAAGCAATTACGCGCGCTCTGACTTCTTTATTTTTCTTTTAATCTAAAAAGCGAAGTAAAGCATTTACAATTTCAAGCACTTTATCCCAAATTCAAGCACCATTCCCAAAATGCACTTTTCAAACCTGGAAAACACCTCGTACAATTTCAAGCATTTTCAAGGATTTCCAGCACCCGTACGACCCCTGCAAGATGCTCCCACAGAGCTGCAACAACTTATCTCTGCAGATCCTCCCTCTCAAGCCGTCGGTATACTATCGGAATAATTCCTCGCTAACAAACATCAATAGATCTCCATAAACGACTGCCAATCCTACATTGTCCTAGTCACTCATGGTGTCCCCCAGGGTCCAGTCCTCGGTCCCCTTCTTTTTGTACTGTAAATCCTTCCCCTCTGACAAATCCTGCTTCCCTGCTATACCGATAACATTCAACTTTAACCTCCAAAGTCTTCTTACTGATATTAAATCTTGGATGCAACAGAACTTCCTTCAACTCCACTGCAACCCATCAGAAACACTCAATCAGCCCAACTCTGACATATAGTAACAATGAATACATGCTTAGTCATGAGATAACTGACCATATCAGAGTACATTAGACCCATGATCAGACCAATGATCACCCACTGTGTGGTCACATGACACTTTGTGACTGAACACCTTCCTGAATGCTGAGATCTACTGTCTGTTGACATGTAAGGCTTAGAGAATATTATTATTTATATGTTAAATATAACATTATAGCATTCAATTCTCTGATAATCATAATTTCCATTACAGAAGACTAATGAGTATTTCTCTGCACTCAGCTCCCTGCTAAGTTACTCTGGACTCAACTCAAACGATGTGCTGGACAGTTACCGTGAACAAGTCTTCGATGTTCCAAGTGCTGTAGAGAAGCTGGGTGGTGCATTCGCTGGGCTCGCAACCGTGCCCAACGCTGTGGGACTCGGTGCTCTCATCATTTCCATGATCTTAGAGATGGTCGGGAAAAGCTTGGGTAAAAAAACCATGGGCACGGCTGAAATGTTGCAGAGGGTGTTTTCAGACGAGAAGGGCAATGAGGTGAGACCCTGATGGTTCCTCAGTTTATTAACAGGTGCTTAAGGTTAGACTTCCTTCCTTTGTTTCCATTAAGCCTCTAAGACACCTTTAAAACACACATTTTAACGCCTAATCCTAAATTATTCATTTCATTTTACTCACAGCTGTGACGACTTGTTTGTGTTGTGTTGATGTTGTGCGACTAGTGGTTATTCAGAACATAACTATTTTATTCATATTATTTTCACACATTCAACAAAGAAAATAGGTTTTCATATAGTCGATCAAATCAAACCAAAAGAGGCTAAACTCAAATCAAATGATAAACAAACTTATATTGTTTTCTGTGCAGATCTGTGTCTCCTCAAGGCTTGGGAATTGTAGTCTTTCATAGTCTCTTGACTACAGAGGTCGCCAGGTGACAATATTGTTTTCTTTTCTACAAAACCAAAAATCTGTCTCTAACATTAAGTCATATTTATAAAATGTATGATTTTATTTCAGAACAAAATCACCTTCAAAATCGATATACAAAACGTTTTCTGACCAATATTTGAAATAGGCTTTCATAAATGTTGACATTCTTTTACTGTGAAGGTCCGAGACCTGATGGACGAGTATTTGAAGCGTCTGCAGATCAACTTGGGGAAGCCACAGCTCCAACTAGCTGAGACCCGGCAAATAGCGCTCGATCTCAGTGTGCAGCTAACGCGGCTAAAGGTACAACCTTTTAAAGTCTTCCAGCTGTATTTGAAGGATCATGCTACATTGATATCTCCTGTTATGTCCTTCTCAATCACTAATTCACTCATTTGAATACATTGTTTCTCAGGAGGTCCTTTGAGGAATTCAATTTAACTTAAAACGTTAATTCAACCGTTAACTCAAATGTAAATTGTAAAGTGGGATAGGCTAGATAAGCATAATGTACACTGCCTTCTATTCTGTATATTTATATTGTGTATTCAATGTATATACTCTATAGATATATATATCCTCATTATTGATATGTTTATATTCACTGTTTTACATATATAGTTAATCTTGGCGACGAAACAGTTTCCCAAATTGGGATCATTAGAGTATATCTTATCTTAATCAGTAAGTAATCCTATTGTCGTGGCGTTTTAATCTGTTAATACATTTAATAACCACTTTCGTCTATCTGTCTAACTTCTTCTAGTGTGACTCACAACAATTATATTAATAAGACAAACATTCAAACCATAATGATGAAAGGAAAATGGCTCGAACACCTATGTGCTCCTTTTTCTTTCCCAGAACTCCATGCTGGTCGATGGACATATGAACTCTATGCTTCTGAAGCAGTGGGTGAACGGCGCTGCGTTTCACACCCAGATGTTGATCCATCAGGCTCGTCTGGAGGAGGCCGACGGGTCGAGAGCAGTGCGAGCAGCGGGCGTTTATCAGCAACAGCTCAACGTTATTATAGACAGATACAAGAAGTACCTGATTGGTATTACAAGTATAGATCCATTATGGATCCCATATGGACAACCAATGTGTAATCTGTATTTCTACGAGGGGCCGTTGTCTGGTTATTGTGCTCGGTACTATATTGACCTCTGTGTCACCGGAACTGAACTGGTTGAGCATTTGTTTTTGAAACACCAGATTTCTTGGACAAAGAGTTATTTCTCAGACTTGGCAGCAAATACTCCAACTCTTGTGAGACAACATGCCGCCTTTCAAATCGGAAACCTACGGTGGCCGGCAGGTGCAAACGCTAAACAACGGCCAAAAACACACACATAAGCAGAAAACACCTGCAAATAATGAAAGGAAAAACCAACAAACCCTGAAAACACATACAACAGAAAAACGCTGCATTTACAGAAATGATGCAAGCTAAACCTACAACACACAAACCCTGAAAACAAACGCAACAGAAAAACGCTGCAAATACAAAAACGATATGCAAAATCAAAAGCACATTCAACCGAAAAACACATTACAAAAAAAAAGACATTACAAAAAAACATTCCGGAAGTGCTTCAGGCCTCTAGTGGGCGCGCTACGTGGAACAGATTGATGTCTGACCAGACATAGAGAGAACGAACAAGAGGAAAGAAAGTTCATTTAAGTGGAGAAAGATATAAAAGGTAGAAGGTAAGTTTTGTTTTTATACATAGAGCGTCATATTTACGTAGCTAGCGTTAGCGTGTTTGATAAAAGAGCTTGCAAGAGCCATTGTGCACCTAAATGTAACTCTTGATATAATATAGATATAGTATAGAACCGGGACGCCCCTCCCTACACGCAGATCACACAGACTGGGTGGGGTCTCACGCCCTCACCTCGTGGAGGGGGACTCAACTGAGCCGCAAATGCGATGCGGGTGATAAAAAGGAAATAAAATAAAATGTAAAAAGTTGAATTAAAATATTAAAACAGCAACACAACATTATTCCCACATTAAAAGACAGTCTGAAGAGGTGTGTTTTGAAGGTGGGGGGGTCGGTGCAGTCTCTGAAGTTTAATGGGAGTGAGTTCCAGAGGGAGGGGGCAGCGATGGAGAAAGCTCTGTCCCCCCAGGTTCGGTGCTTGGTTTGTGTGGGGATATACCTATACAGTCTATGGGATAGACAGGAGGTTGGCTTCTGATGAGTTAATTGAAAGACCGTTCTTTAATACTATTATAATATTTAGGTAGCCGAAAATTATCCACTCTTTTTGACTTAACCTAGCTGTCCTACATTTTATTTCTCCACAGATGTACTGTCCATTCTGTGGTTCCAGCGTGACATTTTCGCATGGCTTTTGTGGTGTCTGTGGCAGAGACATCACATTTCTAAAAGATGTGGCTAACAAAGTCTCTGAGGAGATGCCCACCACTAGTGCACATCTAAGTGCACAGTCTAGCACCAGTGCAGGTAAATAGGTTGTTCGTTTTATTACCAAACAATAAGTATTTATAGAAAACTTGGTTTAAAAGTTCGAATTCTGATATTATACAAATACATCTCTAAACTATGTGGCTTACCTACTGTTGAATGTGTTATAACATAAGATGTTCCTCAGAAGGGATTGAGGATGAGACTCCTATTGAACATAATGAGGAGTAATGAATGTTGTATTCCTGTTTTTTTTGTAGCAGGAAGCTCAGCTGTAGAGTCCTTTCAGAAATATAGGGAAATAAAAAAGAGGGAGAGAAAGACCTTTTTTACAAAGGGACGGCATAACTCCAAAAATGAAAAGAAACAGAAATTGGTAAAGGTATGCAATGTTTTCTATTATGAATACATCTGTAATTCAAATCTGCTCACCACACTCTCATATAATGTCCGAAAAAACGTTTTATTCATTTGCATGTTATTGTCTTTTTGCAGATTTCTGTTGGAGTAATGAGGAGGATGGATGGCTGCCTTAAACCTGTGAGAGGGAGGTCACTTCCCCTTGATGTTGAACCTCAATGGGCATGTGAAGAACTGTTGGCTGCTGCCATAAAAAAGCAGAAAGCCTATAACCAGGACTTCGAAGATGGTGCCCATGTCTTGTTGTACCCTGATGCGAGGGTGATAACAAATATCCCCGGAACGGACACCCCTTTCACAGTACAGATGTACAAAGAGGCCATTGGAAAGCCCTACCAACGAATTACGTTGTACATCTGTACTCTTGAAGCCGTTGAAAACAGTTGTAAGTGCCTCTGACATATATTCCCCCTTGTTTAAAGCACTAAACTGTATAATAGTTCAAATGTAAACATAACAGTTGTTCTGTCTATATTTCTTAACACAATTCATTCCACCCATCATTCCTTTCTCTTCGTGGTTGAACTTATGACGTCAAATGGTCTTTTATGAATAGTGGCAGAAGAAATGGAATTTAAGTATCAACAAAAGCTTCCAAACTTTCCTTCTGTTCAAACTAAATATAAATCCCCTCTTAAGGATTGTAATTCTAAATTAACCTTTTTTCTCACAACAATGTTGGTTTGTTGTGCACTAAATCCTAATGTGAGAGTGAAAAGGACGGTCAACAATATAATGTACATTTCACAAACATTTTGTGTTTCGATTTAATCCTTTCTGATTGATGTCAATCCAATAATTCAGGATTCAAACCAACATTTGATGATAGGTACAGACGTAGGGGAACAATTATTTTTATAGTATTAATCATGACACTTTTATTTTCTTAGGTTACACTGGAACAACCTCTTCAAGTGACGAGGACAGTGTGGTTGTTGCAAAGTTGCCATCTGGAGACAGTCTTGCTGACACCGTGGTCAGTTTGGATCTATCGTGGCATTTATTCTTAATTAAAGTGAATTTATTTTTATTTCAGTCTGTCATTTGTGTGTTGTATGCAGGTGTGGGACTTTCCAAATGAACAGAGCACTCCCAGAATGGACAACAGTTTGCCAGGGTAAAATAAAACATTGTCAACATGTTATTTTTTGCCACAAGAAGTAGAATGTTTTAACAGTACAGTAGTTTGAATATATTTTTTGTTTACCTTTATCAGACCTCTCAGGCACCCACAACCAGCGTCTGATCGGGTAAGACTAATTAAAAATGTAATTATACCATATTGTAGGTTTGAATTTGTGAACATGAAATCAATAAATACCTTTGTGTGCTAATGACACTGTCATTAGATCAACTGCATCATTATTATTTATTGGGTAAAAATAGGATGGAGCACCAACCCCATTCCAGGAAGAGGTCCAGTCTGCCCCGGGTCAGAACACCTTCTATAGGTAAACGATGTTGACAGTTGCATCGTGACTAGGGATGGGTATCGTTTGAAATTTATCGATTCCGATTTCGATTCCGGTTCTGCTTATCGATTCCGGTTCTTATCGATTCCCCGTTTCGATTCCAAAATTGTAAAATAAAGAGGTCAAACGTTTAGATAACAAAAATATATTTATTCTTAAAAGCTTTAACTGAAATTGTTACTAAAAAATATACATGCAATACAAATGTATTGCACAATAGCTGTGCTTTATTTAACTGAGCTATGCCTGTGGCAAGCTATTAACAGGCATTACACTTTGCCTTTTATTTTTATTTTTAGTGTAGTGGAGCCTCACTTCAGAGTGTTTACCGCGACCTATCTTTGGTGTTATGAAGTGACTGAGCTCGTGAAATGTCTACGGGAGGGCGGGGGAGCATCGCTGCGGGGCAACTGTGGACCTCTGTCGCCTGTCAGCGCAATTTATATGATGCCGTTTAAAAAAATGAAGGGCGGTGCCGGCCGTCAGCGTACCGAGCCGGCCGTCAACGGCCCGCTGACGACCGGCCGTTCTGTGATTCTCCAGGTCCGCCCTGTATTCCACCGGGTCACCGCAGCACCGCGGTGCAGACGGACCCGCTGGAATACAGGGTATACCGCGTTTAGGAACCGTTAAGCAGAACCGAAATTGTGTATTTTGTATGGGTACCCGGTACCCGGCATTTTCTTATCGGTTCTCATCTGGAACCGAGTTTCGGTTCCCAACCCTAATCGTGACACAGTTGTTTGGTGTGTATTTTTATTTGTACATTTGGTTGTTTGCATAGCCTCCAATCCCAGTGGGTAACATTGCCAGGAAGCAGAACCATTATACTTTCATACATTTCCAAAGGACACCGACAACATCTTACGTCTTAGTGAAGACGATACAAAAAACACCCACCAATATTTTTCAAAGATCAGATATTGTTTGTTGCATCCATTTCAAATGTTTACAAAGACTGTGCAGGAGTATGACAAAAGTACTGTTGTCAGTTTAGAACCCAATGTATTAAAAAAAAAACAGGAAGAGGATTGACTTCCTTTTGTAAATATGACTGTCATATATTATGTATTTGAAATGAATTATTCAACTGTCTTCTCACTGCAGCAACTACACAAATGTGTATGCACCGATCATTATCGACAGCCAGTCTGAGCCAGAAGAGGAAACGGAGCAAACTGCAGAGGAAAGGTATTAATTGTTACTTTTACCACTTCATTTTTTTATTCTATACTGTAAATCTTATTACTAGCTTCATCATTTAATATTACAATACATCACTTTGTCTTTCCCAGCACAGAATACCTGACTGCGCCAGACGTTGTTGCAGAACTCTCTGCAAAAATAAAAAATACCTCTTGCAGCAGGTTTAATATTAACCGATCCAATGTGTGGGATGGAGCAATCCGCGGCTTCAAACGGGCCTCATTCGACCCCTCTCATCAGATGCAGGTTAAGTTTACTGATGATGAGGGACAAACTGAGGATGGAGTGGACACTGGTGGTCCCAAGCGGGAGTTCCTGACCCTCCTTATGGAATGCCTGAGAATGAGAAGAATATTTGATGGTCCACAGGACAGGAAATTCCTCACGTTCGACAATGCAGGTAATGATGTTCGCAAATCTGTCTTATGTTCAATACTGTACTGTAAATATAGGAGCTGCTTATGGATTTTGCAGCTGGATTTACGTGACAATTAAATTATCTTATACTGTATATCTTTATGATAACGTGGCAACTGTTGGTTAACGTGATAATAATTTGACAACAAATATCAACAGCTGCAAAAGATGACGAATACTTTCATGCTGGGAGGATGATTGCAACTTCTATAGTTCATGGTGGTCCAGGCCCCCGCTTCCTGTCAGAGACGCTCTACCAGCACCTCACTGGAATGAAAAACACCAACATTGAAGCCATCATTGAAGACATTACTGATGACACTATGAGAGCTTCCCTGCTTGAGGTAGGCTGGCATATTAGGGCAAACATTTGTTGTTTTACTATCACAGCCCAACATACAACATGAAGTTGTCTCCCTTATAACCTGTGAAGAATTTGTTTTTTTTATTGTCCGGCCTTCGATAGTTTGTTATTGGGCTTTTATAGCCTCTTTTGGAACCATAACGAACAACCTTAGCTAGCTGTTATGGCAAACCATTAGAAATGATGCAGTATTTATTTATCATACCTAACTGTCATTACAAATATCATTAATGAAAACAAATGTACATTAGTAAGAACAAGTTTGTCATCTTAGAACAATATTAAAAATGTATTCCTCCTTTCATGACATGGATATAGTTATATATGCTTTAATATCTTGCCACTTTGATTAATGCAACTCCTTACATTAGGTATCATTCATAATTCTTGCTCCCCTCTGCAGCTGGTCAAAAATGATTGGGGTAATTAAGTGTAAAACACAATGTTTAATAAGAAGAAGAAGAATAACTTGGATTTATTTACCTTTCAAGAAACCAAAGGACACTTACATTTATGATACTATTGAATGATAGTAGTAAATCAGTCAGATTTAAACCGAACACCATAGGAGGGAAAGAAGATGTTACAATTATTGAGAATATATATTTTTAATTTGATAAATTACCTGTCTTCCTTCATATGCGATTTTGACAGCATATTGATTTATGTTTATGGATTATGATTGTTTTCTACCCTAGATATCCAGCGCAGCTACATTGGAGGAACTACATGCATCAATCCACAGAAATTCCAGCTTGTTGCAGACTGCAGGTTGCTTGCAGTACCCTGATGGTGTGGATGGCAAAAACGCAATCATAAAGGATTTCATGCAGTGGTACATCATTTACCGCAACCATTTTGCCATACAAAGGTAATGTTTCTGCACCGTTTAACCTAAGTTCAATATATTTGAATTGTTATCGAGTCAAACACATCACCATTTAGATGTTCAAGCAAGGTTATAATTTATATTAGCACCATTCAGACACAAAGCAATTCCAAGTGCTTTACACTTTCAGAAAATACAAAAATTGCATTTAAAACAAGCAGTTTAACGTGTATTGAAGCTCGGAACAAACATTTAAAGATAAGAAAAGCCTAAATCATGCGTTCTATGACCAATTGTGATACCAAGGCGATTGAGGGTTTACAAGGGTAGAGTTGTATCTATCGATTCACTGGACAATCCTGCATTTGGAGATCATTTTTCTTATCAGTTTAGTTACTTTCACAGAAGTTATTCTGACTTTATTTAATATATGTTATTGGTCTTGGTCAAAAAGTAAAATATGAAACAGAAATATGTAAAGATTATTGATTGATTTACTTTACTGCATGTAAAACCCAGAGGTCATTAAGAAATGAAGTAGATTGATGGGTCTTTGTGTCTAATGTTTCCTAGATTCAAAGACGGACTTGAAGCCTTGGATGTGATTCATGCTTTGGAGCAGCATGCAAGTGTTTTCAGAGCTTTTATGTGCTCAAGTGTGGTAGAGCTGACTTCTGCCACATTGGAGGAAGTCTTTGAGGTTCAGCACAACAGCGAAAAAGGAAGCTCAAGACGCCATGAGGAAACCAGCGTGCTGGGATTTTGGAGAGACTATCTCCTTGAAAAAGAAGGTTTATTTGAGTTCCAACATTGTTCACATCTTAAAATAATTAGCTATTAATGGCAGTTCTATCAATCTTGATATTTAAAAAAAACAAAAAACCGTAATACTACTTTTTCTTCTCAGAAAAACGAACAGGACTCCTCCTCAGTGACATCCTGATGTTCTCAACAGGATTAAACACCCTGCCACCATCTGGAATCCAGCCGAGACCCCAATTGGTTTTTCACCGGACATCTCGCTTTCCAATCGGCAGAACCTGCTCAAACACAATCGAAATACCAATGTCAAGCACCTACGAACAGTTTGAAAGTAACATGGACTTTGGAATCCAAAATTCGCCTGGTTTGGACTTTATTGAAAGCTGGGCTTACAATTTACAAATTAGCCATGTTCTTCATATTTATATAGTTCGCAACACAAGACTCCCAGGTCAAGGGTTGCATTAGACCACTCGTTCTTTGAAGGTTCTCAAAGTGTTCCTGGAAGTGGTCGTCTCCACATGGACTGTTGGTCGAGTCCAGAACAACTGGGAACCCACAGTCAGTTCCACCGTACCTGGATGTGCAATATGTTCAACAGTTATTATTCACATGTACAAAATTGTTCTTGAAATGTTGTTTTGTTGTTGAACTTCTTTGAAAATTAAAAAAGTTACTGTCACTTAATAGTAGACATTATTTGAGTAATAACTGACTGACTGAGGTGAACAGATTATGACACAATCTTAATTTATAGTGAACATTTTACTTTGGGGCAACTGATTTTTTCTTAGAGTTTTAGGCAGTTACTAAAAATAAATCTGAACAAAATTGAGAAATATGTTTAATTGATAGAAACAAACCTGTGTGGCAGGTTGTACATGACATCTGGTTTCCCGGATGGACAACGAGACTGGTTTACAGGTCTGATAATATGCGTGTTCCACTTTTCCCTGCATTCGTCAAGGTCCCTCTGTAGCACACCCATGAAGACAAACCGCACTAGGCATGTGTGCGCATGACTGCCACTGAAGTGATGTTTTTCTCTCAGGTCATTCATGAGATCCATCCAAAATTGAGACCTGAAGAAACAGATTCAAATGAGAGCTGTTTTTTTTATACATTGATGATTTCCATGTAAAGGGATTCAAAATAAATATAAAAAATAACAGTAAACCTGTGGTATCAAATAGTCATATTTCTAAGAACTGTATTAAGGAACAGAGATAAAGGGGTAATCTGTGTTTTAACTGATGATTCCGATCAATTAAATTAAAAGGAAATCAGCAACCACACTAGGCATACCATGTTTTGGCTGTGCCTGTGGTGCAGAGTTTAGTTGTAAAACAATTATTGTAGGAGATCGGAACTATTACACTGAAAATATAATTACATTACTTTTTATAGATATACTATGTTCACTGTCAAGGAAGTAAAAAAAAAAGAAAGAAGCACCACACCTCTGTTTTCTGAAGTACGACCACCAGCTTTCAATTCTTTGATTTGCTGTTGAAGAGCCATACATGTGACTGGCAGCCCCAGCAAAATGGTCAGTGTGTCTTGATCTTAAAGCACACTGGATGGCTGCCATTGTGCCGTTTTCAGTGCCGCAGTCTGTACGCAGCCTCATAGGTATGACTCCATGCTCTGTGACACCATCCATCCATCCATCTTCTTCCGCTTATCTGTGGTCTCGCTCTGTGACACAACGTATGTAATTTTGAGCAATGACCCCAGGGTCATTGTTCGTTGCTCCACACTTCAACCACAATATTTTTCTGGAGTAGCCATCAATACATCCGCTGATGGCTAAACCATAGGGCTTTCGCTTATCATAGCCATCAACATGCCAGACGTGGTTGGGTCCTTCAGAGCTGTATGTTCTTCGTACAAATCGTCTATTACTGCGAAGTTGAACTCCAGAGGCGTCAAGCTCTCTCATCAAGTTCATGACCTCATCCCTTTTTACAGTAAGGGAGTGCTTTTGCCGCAATGTCTGACACATCGAGCGGTAACCGTAATGCTGGCCAGGTCCATTTAATTCCTCTTGAATGGCAGCACGAACATTAGCCAGAGGGGAGTAGTTTTTTTTCCTTGATAATGAAAGACTTTTTAATTTACTCTTTAAAGTACGCAGACTTATTTTTACATTGTGGGTAGTTTCCAGAAAATCCAAAATTTCATCGTAGCTGAAGCCATTATGAAAGTATTTACGAATGAGGTCCTCTTCTGTGGGGCTGTCAGATGCTGATTGTAAAAAAAAAAAAATCACAAGGAGAAAAAGAAGAAAACATCATGTCATGGCTCACTGTCTCAAAATCTGATTCTAAATGTATAATGTTCTCCGATAGAACTAATACACAATTATGAATGTATAATATAAGCTGTTTTGTGTATTTAATCATGCATTGGTCTACAATTTAATGATGGCTTCTACATATTTCACATAAACAGACAATGAAAAAATGTGTCCTTCATGCTGATAACTAGTGTATGCATCTGCAATTAGTATTCTAAACAGAGTAGTGTGTTGAATCCTTATTTCTTGCATTTGAAACAGATCAATAAAAAAGTGAACTTACTGTTGTGTTCAACTTCTGCCAAAAACTGTACATTGTTGCCACAGGAGCCACAGAACACTTGAACTGTCCCCAGATGCTGGCCACAGAAAGGACAAAACATGGCGGCCTGAAAAGACATACATTGATGTAGTAAATCCATTTAATCAAGTCAATCAAAAACACATAGTCTAAATAGTGGTTAGCTAAATAAATAGAAAGATACATCATGTTTACAGTTGAATCTGTGTTTTGTCTCTCTCCTTGAATGTCTTCTCTATATTTGTTCTTGAGCATGTCTCATGCACACTACTCTCCTGTCATTACTTTGTCCCTCTTCACATTTTGTCACTTTCTCTCTCTCTCTCTTTATCTCTCAATTTAATTCAATAGCTTTATTAGCATGACCATAGTTACAGGCAATTGCTAAAGCTCTGTTTAGTTGCAACATCTATACACAAATGCATACATATAAACAAACTGCTAAGAATTCAAATGTCCTTTTTCCGCGGCACTCACTATGGCCCGTGTTATTTGCCTGCACTTGATTTGTCATCTCTTTTAACAATGTTCTTCTCTCACTTTATCTTCTCTTCACGTGAAGCTCTCCTCAGCTGGTGTAGTAGTTACTAGTTAGGCACGCTAACGCTAGCTACGTAAATATGACGCTCTATGTATAAAAACACAACTTACCTTCTTATATCTTTCTCCACTTAAATGAACTTTCTTTCCTCTTGTTCGTTCTCTCTATGTCTGGTCAGACATCAATCTGTTCCACGTAGCGCGCCCCCTAGAGGCCTGAAGCACTTCCGGAATGTTTTTTTGTAATGTCTTTTTTTTTTGTAATGTGTTTTTCGGTTGAATGTGCTTTTGATTTTGCATATCGTTTTTGTATTTGCAGCGTTTTTCTGTTGCGTTTGTTTTCGGGGTTTGTGTGTTGTAGGTTTAGCTTGCATCATTTCTGTAAATGCAGCGTTTTTCTGTTGTATGTGTTTTCAGGGTTTGTTGGTTTTTCATTTCATTATTTGCAGGTGTTTCCTGCTTATGTGTGTGTTTTTGGCCGTTGTTTAGCGTTTGCACCTGCCGGCCACCGTAGAAACCGACATTGAAGCTCTTTGTTTGTGAAGCCATGAGACCAACATCAAACCAAACTTTAATCTTAAACTCAAAAAGGCAAATATTTTAAACTGGACACGCAACGGATGTCCAGACTAAGAGAGAACAACTATTGCTATGACATTTGGTTTAGCCATCCATGGTGACCATAGGACAGACCCGGCGGGGGTCCCGAAATGTACATATCCCGGGAAATCTGAATTGTCAAGGGGGGGGGGGGGGGGGGGGGGGTTGGGGGGGGGGGGGGGGGGGGGGTGGGGGGGGGGGGGGGGGGGGGGGGGGTTGTTAGACGCTCGAGATTTGTCAATGGGGGGGGGGGGGAGGCGCTCGCGAATTGTTGTTACGGAAAGAGAAGGGTTTTAGGCTGTTGACGGTCTTATTATAGGCTACATACATTGGTTGGTTTTGTGGCACATTTGTAACGCTGTGCCAACTTGGGCAGCACGCAGGCAAACTTGAGGATCGCACACAGGGTGGAGAGGTTGAGCGATGGAGAGAAAGGGCGGGAGAGAGAGATTGAGTGAGGCAGAGAGCATGTGCAGCGGTCTGCTTGCGCACAGAGCAGTTTGTGAGAGAGCCGGCTTGAGAATCAATTTCTCTTCAAAATATAATTGATTGCCAGCCTCCCTTGTCCCTGGCTGGCTTGCTAGCTCGTTGGTAACGTAACTGATGTCTTCTAATGTGCCTGCATCTGGCGCTGAGTTGCATATTCCTTTCATGACCACTTCCTGATATCCATTGTTGCAGATAAATATAAATGATAATAGCCAAACTAACCTAGCAAGAGTAAACTGACAGGCTGCCGCATCTCACTCAAAAACCCACACGACTCAACCCAGCGAAAAACCAGTCTCGCGCGCAGCCTTTCATTCAGAATTTCATAGCAAAATTAAAAAATGATATTAAACCAATCTTTCAACATAGTTTAAAACAAAAATAAATATTAGGACAAAGCCCTACAAATAACAACAATACACATAATAATAAAACAATTAAAATGTTGTATTCAGCCCTTAAAACAGCGGGCCCAAATCCTGGATGGGCGGGCCCGGCCCCATGGGGCACGCCCATGACGCCGGGTCTGCCATAGGATGAATCCTGATGAGCCTTAATGTTTCTCCTATTAAGCGACATTATCAAGTCCACATTTATAATTTGCCCAATCATTTGGTTAATGTTAAAACAACTGCAAAACTAAACATTCCCATAATCCTCAGCTGTGCTTTGTGTTTCTGTAAATGAAACTAATCTGAATTTAGAAAAACGGTACACAGTGACCGTTAAACCTGTTAGCATATGTTAGCTTAGTCATTGTTAGAATGTTAGCATGTTGAATTTAGCATTTAGCCGAGGGCACAATACTCAGGCCCTGCAATAAAAACACTTACCCCTAGTTTCCACTGGGTCCGTCTGCGTCGCGTTACGGCTGCGCCGCGGTTTTGGTCCGACCTCCTCTAGCGTCATAACCAGTGTTGTGCTAGTTACTGAAAACCAGTAACGAGTTACCAGTAACGAGTTACCATTACTAGTTACTTCATATCAAAAGTAACGCAGTCACTTTGGCAGTTACTTACAAAAAAGACCGCGTTACTGTGGAAAGTAACGTTTTAGTTACTTAGAAAAATGTCTCCCATTAATGCCCTTATAGCCTTCATTTCAGTACTGTCATTGCATTGGAGAATAATACAATCTGTTGATCAACTTGACATGCCTTATATGCAATCTGGATTGCATCGATATTAGCTGGCTTTCCATTTCTGTATATTCTTTCTCCAGGTAGTTGGAAAAAGTTTTCCATCCCATATGCCGTGTGCGGCCCGGACATGCTATCATGCTAACTAGCTCCCTGAAAGCGGGTGACTCCACTGTAGCAATAGCCTGCATGTGTTCTACAACATACCGTGCAATGGCTTTATCCACTTTTCCCTGGCCAGCAGTCCCTTGGTTAAAATCCAGCCGCTGTTGCTTAGGTGGAGGTGGAGTGGCGTCGGCTGAGTCTCTGTGGTCTTAGCTACTAGCTTCGTCCCAGCATATTGTTTTTGCAGATGTTTTAAGAGATTTGAATGACTGGTTTGGGCAGTAGATAGGATCTTTGACCCGCCAGGACACAACTTACATTTAACTAAAACGTTATTTTCTTTGTGCTCGACAAAAGTGAAATAGTGAGAATATCTCCAGGTGGAGAAACTAGACTTGAGCTCCGCCGCCGCCATGATAGTCTTGTTAGTAAACAACACAAACACGCCCACAGCGCGTCTCCGCATGTGACACAGGAAGTATCTAAGTACATTTACTCAAGTACTTAAGTACAGTTCTCATCTCTGTTCGCCTGGCTGTTGACTATATAAAAAAACTAACGCAGTAACGGAGTAACGCACCATGTAGTAACGGTAACTGCGTTACTGAATACAAAAGTAATGCGTTAGAGTACTAGTTACGCGGACACCTCTAAACGCACCAGCTTTCACGCAAAGCATGTGAGAAGCCGCGGGAAAGAAGAGGATAAAAGAAGACTGAAGAATATCGGAGTAGTTTTTACATTACATTTAGCTGACGCTTTTATCCAAAGCGACTTACAATAAGTGCGTTCCACCAACAAAATACAAACTTGATGGTGTGAAAGTTCCTCTTTGAATCCAGTCCGAACTTGAGCTCTCCTGCTTTAGCAAGCCACGGAAGACGAACATATACTTACTCGTATTGGGTCAAACACCTCGGATATAATATGTATCTGGGAAAAACGCATTTCATTTTTTATTGATGTGTGGTGTTATAACTTGTGAAACTTTAATAAAACTACCTGTGCACATTTGTGAGAGGAAACTAAAGTCCATGTAGCCCTTCTGATTATTGTGACCATTCTGATGGCAATGTAACCTGTTCCCACGCAGTCCAGTTTGATTCCAGTGTCCTGTTCCTTGGCTGAGGATCAATCCCTGACGGAATCTTGCAGAGACACCAGAGAGAACAATAGGTACCTAAGATAACTCTGTGGCTGATTCTAAGTCATATTAGACAGCTGTAAAGTCCGACTGTTTTATAAACGTGAGCTCGGTCAGACTGTAAAACTGTACATGTTTACATTATTGATCATAAGTCCAAAATAGACACACAAAAAAAACACATACATTGAAGACAAGTGTTGATCTTGTTTAATTATAGAAATTCTTTGTTATTCAGAGTAAACATCAGCATTTAAACAATTCAACAACATGTGATTCCTCAGACCGCCAGCAGGGGGCAGCAGAGTCCTGACAGGAAGAAGGCACTACATCTGTTTACAGGAGACTGACATTTGTTTGTTTTAAATGTGTTGAGTGTAAACAAACACACCACATTGTGTGTCGAAACAGAACAGAATATTCATCAATTACCAAATTGAACTTCATCAGAACTTCAAGTGTTGCCATCCTGAGGAAATACAAACATGGGAAGGAGGATCCAATTATAAACAAATAACATTATTTTAACTTTTACAACTAAGATATTTAGTTTTAGAACTCAAAAGAGAACAAAACAACCACAAATGCTGGAATCATGAGAATATCCGTTAAATATTTATTATAAATTCATTCCTACATTTGAGAAACTCTCATCCTTACAAAATATTTGTTTCCACTGCTAAATTAAATAAGCAACAATTCAAAACAAAACAGATTAACAGCGTTTCAGGAATAAAACACTTCATTTGGTCCCATTTAAAAAACTACAGCCAGCAGCACAGTGATGACCTCACAGCCATCGAGTGTTCTGTTGCCATGACGACACGGTGATCTCAACCCAGCCCCACGTCCAGTGACATCATCACCACGAAGCCCACGATGGAGGTCCAGGACGCAAGTTTCCCGTTTCCACTGGAGACAAACAAGGAGAGATTTAGTGAGAGGAAGGAGCAATGTGTAGTACACGATCTGAGTACTTCTACTTTTACTCAAGTACACGATCTGAGTACTTCTACTTTTACTCAAGTACACGATCTGAGTACTTCTACTTTTACTCAAGGTACAACGATCTGAGTACTTCTACTTTTACTCAAGAACACGATCTGAGTACTTCTACTTTTACTCAAGTACACGATCTGAGTACTTCTACTTTTACTCAAGTCACACGATCTGAGTACTTCTACTTTTACCTCAAGTACTAATCTGAGTACTTCTACTGTTACTCAAGTACACGATCTGAGTACTTCTACTTTTACTCAAGTACACGATCTGAGTACTTCTACTTTTACTCAAGTACACGATCTGAGTACTTCTACTTTACTCAAGTACACGATCTGAGGTACTTCTACTTTTACTCAAGTACACGATCTGAGGTACTTCTACTTTTACTCAAGTACACGATCTGAGTACTCTACTTTTACTCAAGTACACGATCTGAGTACTTCTACTTTTACTCAAGAACACGATCTGAGTAGCTTCTACTTTTACTCAAGAACACGATCTGAGGTACTTCTACTTTTACTCAAGTACACGATCTGAGTACTTCTACTTTTACTCAAGTACACGATCTGAGTACTTCTACTTTTACTCAAGTACACGATCTGAGTACTTCTACTTTTACTCAAGTACACGATCTGAGTACTTCTACTTTTACTCAAGTACACGATCTGAGTACTTCTACTTTTACTCAAGTACACGATCTGAGTACTTTCTACTTTTACTCAAGAACACGATCTGAGTACTTCTACTTTTACTCAAGTACTAGATCTGAGTACTTCTACTTTTACTCAAGTACACGATCTGAGTACTTCTACTTTTACTCAAGTACTAGATCTGAGTACTTCTACTTTTACTCAAGTACACGATCTGAGTACTTCTACTTTTACTCAAGTACACGATCTGAGTACTTCTACTTTTACTCAAGTACACGATCTGAGTACTTCTATTCTACTTTTACTCAAGTACTAGATCTGAGTACTTTCTACTTTTACTCAGTACACGATCTGAGTACTTCTACTTTTACTCAAGTACACGATCTGAGTACTTCTACTTTTACTCAAGTACAACGATCTGAGTTACTTCTACTTTTACTCAAGTACACGATCTGAGTACTTCTACTTTTACTCAAGTACACGATCTGAGTACTTCTACTTTTACCAAGATCTGAGTACTTCTACTTTTACTCAAGTACACGATCTGAGTACTTCTACTTTTACTCAAGTACTAGATCTGAGTACTTCTACTTTTACTAAGATCTGAGTAATTCTACTTTTACACAAGTACACGATCTGAGTACTTCTACTTTTACTCAAGTACACGATCTGAGTACTTCTACTTTTACTCAAGTACAAGATCTGAGTACTTCTACTTTTACTCAAGTACTAGATCTGAGTAATTCTACTTTTACTCAAGTACACGATCTGAGTACTTCTACTTTTACTAAGATCTGAGTACTTCTACTTTTACTCAGATCTGAGTACTTCTACTTTTACTCAAGTACACGATCTGAGTACTTTTACTTTTACTAAGATCTGAGTACTTCTACTTTTACTCAAGTACTAGATCTGAGTACTTCTACTTTTACTCAAGTACTAGATCTGAGTACTTCTACTTTTACTCAAGTACTAGATCTGAGTACTTCTACTTTTACTAAGATCTGAGTACTTCAACTTTTACTCAAGTACAAGATCTGAGTACTTCTACTTTTACTAAGATCTGAGTACTTCTACTTTTACTCAAGTACAAGATCTGAGTACTTCTACTTTTACTAAGATCTGAGTACTTCTACTTTTACTAAGATCTGAGTACTTCTACTTTTATACAAGTACAAGATCTGAGTACTTCTACTAAGATCTGAGTACTTCTACTTTTATACAAGTACAAGATCTGAGTACTTCTACTAAGATCTGAGTACTTCTACTTTTACTAAGATCTGAGTACTTCTACTTTTACACAAATACAAGATCTGAGTACTTCTACTTTTACTCAAGTACTAGATCTGAGTACTAATACTTTTACTAAGATCTGAGTACTTCTACTTTTACTCAAGTACACGATCTGAGTACTTCTACTTTTACTAAGATCTGAGTACTTCTACTTTTATACAAGTACACGATCTGAGTACTTCTACTTTTACTCAAGTACACGATCTGAGTACTTCTACTTTTACTCAAGTACACGATCTGAGTACTTCTACTTTTACTCAAGTACACGATCTGAGTACTTCTACTTTTACTAAGATCTGAGTACTTCTACTTTTACTCAAGTACTAGATCTGAGTACTTCTACTTTTACTCAAGAACAAGATCTGAGTACTTCTACTTTTACTAAGATCTGAGTACTTCTACTTTTACTCAAGTACTAGATCTGAGTACTTCTACTTTTACTAAGATCTGAGTACTTCTACATTTACTCAAGTACTAGATCTGAGTACTTCTACTTTTACTCAAGTACTAGATCTGAGTACTTCTACTTTTATACAAGTACAAGATCTGAGTACTTCTACATTTACTCAAGTACAAGATCTGCGAGACACCGCGGAACTCAGCCTGGGCACACACACAAACTCACACGGGTGTGTGTGTTTTCCGGGCCGACCCCACACCAGTGAGCCAGCTCACAGTGTCCCGCTCCTCGCAGCAGCGAGTGCACTTCCCGGATGCACTGTATCTTCGCTGTAGCTATGTACAAATCACAATAAAACCTTGAATCTGTTGATCCCTCTTGTTCCTCCTTACCTGACTTGAGCCTCAGGTATGATGTCGTCCACCACCACGTACACCATCGCTCCGGCAGCAAACGCCAACGCGTACGGCAGCAGAGGTTCAGCCAGGACGACAGCGAGGGCGCCCAGGACCCCAGCGATGGGCTCTACCATGCCGCTGAGCTGGCCATACCTGACGGGAAACAGTGATAATCAGTAAGAGAGTCGACATTTAAAGTATCTGTACCTAAGGGGCCCTAACCCCAACCCTAGTTGCAGAAAGTCAGATTGTATAGACGACTATGAGAAAATGACCCTACTTCTCACTCTATGAATGACCTCAGTTAATGGTCTCATTCCCAGTCCTATATGGGGATATTTAGGGGGTCAGTAAGGGGTCTGTTATTGGGGAAGTGGTCCATGGTGGCCTTGGCTTTTCCAAAGTGAGGTGATATTATTGTATTTCCTTACAGTGTTTAGAAACAGACTCATGTTTTTCCTTACCAGAAGGATTTCCATGTTGACATCCCTGAACCTCGGAGCGGCAGGCTCACCGCTAAGCCTTCTGGGAAATTCTGGATGCCAATACCGATGGCCAAATTTCTGAGGACACAAAAAACAAACAAAAAACATTCAGAGGGAAAGACTCACATGAAACTACAAGCTACAAGACAGTATTTAATATGTTGTTGTCTTTTTGCAAAACACATTTTCTATTACACTCCGGTATATCAAGACCATCTTCTGCTGGTGGCGCTACCAACCAATGATGATCCATCCAATAGTAGTTCAGGCCCCAGATCTTAATGCTGATTCTAGAAGGACATATGAGCAATCATGCTGATCAATTAACTTCTTTTTGGAAATGTAGAATCTGTAGGAGTTTTGGATCATGATAATGTTCTTTGTTTTAATTCTGAAAGACAGACACAAAGAGGACTTTGTGCTCGCAGTTTGTTTAAACGGTAAACATACAGAGGCTTTGGACATCTCTTAAGTCTTCAATATGTCAACAAGACTCAATGGTGCAAGGTGAACTTTTAACCACTGTGGTAAACATTTAACAGTTTCTTCTTTTAAATCTGACAGAGATACCTGAACCCTCTCGACAGAGGAACCCATTACCACTGGATCGTTGTTGATTGATTATTTGTACAGTTCTCTTCTCATAAGGTAAGTTAATGCTTCCTCCAGATAGACTGCTTCAAAACAACAATGTACACATTCTTTCCTATTTAGGTTTTTGTATTCACTGAGTTTTTATAGAACTTTGTATACCTTGATCTGGGTCAATATTCGATTCTGATGGCCTGCAAGTTGTCCAACTACCAAATCTGATCAACATCGCTTTTCCTTTATATATGGACAGAAGAAAGCTCTTTACTTCACAATCAGTTCGTTAACACAGACGTCATGAAACTTTCCTCTGCTCTTTTTGCTCCCAGCCAAACAGAGAATGGGTAATTATGAGTCAATGCCTCCTGATCAGCGACTTGTGCAACTTGACAAGTTATCCGATGCACTGTTTGCTTCAAGATACTGGCCGGATATTGGAATTGACAGGTATGCATTGTTCAAAGAAAATACATGTAATTGTTTTAACTTTTGAGATACTATATATTTTATATAAACCATTAAATGATTTTGATCTTGTCACATGACTTCCAGAAAGATAACTCTTATCGTTTTTTACAAAATTAAACAAAGTTCAAGCATACATTAGGCTCTCATTACCAAAACTGCTTTTTCCCACCGCAGGAACATTGCTCTCCTCCGAACCTACCAGTCCTGTAGACTCTTGGTCTCATTAAATCACATTCAAGCTTTCAGAAAATTAACAAAATTCACAAGATCTGATAATTTAAGACATATTAATGTACGTTTTGAACAGCAGCTGTGGTCAGAAGTGTGGAGTCTTTTTAATCTTTTGCAAAGGTGGCAAACAACATGAAGAGCAATGTCTCCACAGCTGAGTGGAACTACTCAAACTGAAGAGAGAACTTTTATACAGTTACAATGAATACATGCTTATTCATGAGATAACTGACCCATGATGACCCTATTAAAGTACATTAGACCCATGATCAGATCACTGTGTGGTCACATGACACTTTGTGACTGAACACCTTCCTGAATCCTGAGATCTACTGTCTGTTGACATGTAAGGCTTAGAGAATATTATTATTTATATGTTAAATATAACATTATAGCAATCAATTCTCTGATAATCATCATTTCCATTACAGAAGACTAATGAGTATTTCTCTGCACTCAGCTCCCTGCTAAGTTACTCTGGACTCAACTCAACTGATGTGCTGGTCAGTTACCGTGAACAAGTCTTCGATGTTCCAAGTGCTATCGAGAAGCTGGGTGGTGCACTCGCTGGGTTCAAAGCGGTGCCCAACGCTGTGGGACTCGGTGCTCTCGTCATTTCCATGATCTTAGAGATGGTCGGGAAAAGCTTGGGGAAAAAACCATGGGCACGGCTGAAATGTTGCAGAGGGTGTTTGCAGACGAGAAGGCCAAAGAGGTGAGACCCTGATGGTTCCTCAGTTTATTAACAGGTTGCAAAGGTTAGCTGCTGTGACTTCCTTCCTTTGTTTCCATTAAGCCTCTAAAAACAAGCATTTTAACGCGTTATCTTTTCATTTATATATTTTACTCACAGCTGTGACGACTTGTTTGTGTTGTGTTGATGTTGATGGTTATTCAGAACATAACTATTATATTCATATTATTTTCACACATTCAACAAAGAAAATAGGTTTTCATATAGTCGATCAAATCAAACCAAAAGAGGCTAAACTCAAATCAAATGATAAACACATTTATATTGTTTTCTGTGCATATCTGTGTCTCCTCAAGGCTTGGGAATTGTAGTCTTTCATAGTTTCTTGACTACAGTTCAGTACTCGGCCCCCTCCTCTTCATCATCTACATCCTCCCCCTTGGTCAGATTCTCCACCACTACAACCTGGACTTTCACTGTTACGCCGACGACACCCAGATTTACCTCTGCACCGAAATCCCCCCACAACCCCCCCCTCACCCACATCGACTCCTGTCTGACTGCTATAAAATCCTGGATGCAACACAATTTCCTCAAACTCAACAGCAATACAACTGAACTCCTCCTCATCGGCTCCAAATCCACCCTCAGCAAAACCCCCAACCTGGCACCCCTGTTTCCCCCTCCACCCAGGCACGCAACCTCTGCGTAATATTTGTCCCCACCTTCTCCCTAGAGCAGGGGTATTCAACTAAAATCCAACGAGGTCCAGTTAGAGAAAATCTCCCCATGCAAAGGTCCGGAACATCAACATGTCTAAGTTGTTTTATGAATTAGTGTGATATATATTGAAGTAGCCTGTAGCTTTATCAACGTCTGCCATATATTTAGTTTTAGTTTTGATCCTGGTGGACTGATCATATTGGGCTCTGAGACTGCTTATTTTTTGTGACCTCAGTTCCGACTTGAGAGGGAATGTTTGGTCAAACACTTTGTGTTTTGTCTCATAGTGGCGTGTTGTCTCTTTTAATGAGCGCCACGGTGTCTGAACAAATGAGACACACTGGTTCTGTGCTCTCAGTGGGCAGGATGAACATGAATGAGTCCACTCAGGGTTCAAAGCTCTGTTCTCACTGTCCACGTTCCTCTTCTTGGAGAGCGCCATGTGTAACTAGAGAATGCAATTCCTGAAGAAATTGCTAGTGGGAATGCTTTATGCTGAAAAGCTGACGCTAAACTGCTACGCTGAAATGTAATGTGTAAGAAGAAAGTGAAGAATTTAGATTGAAATGAAACATGAACACAGGGGGCTTGAATGTGTGATGAGAAGAAAAGAAAGTAAAACGGCTTGGAAAAGCAGCAGAATATTTGAACTGCAAACTTCTGAACTAACTTGATGGCGAATGATCTGTCCCCATGGCAACGGCATTTGATGACACCCCATAATACGCTTAGATGCGTTGATGGCTGCATTGTTACCAAACCTGTGAAGTTTTGGGGCGTTTGGAGCAGTTTCAATGAAGTTATGAGAAAACCGTGTTTCATGGCGAGCATTGTGTTGCCATGGCAAAGGCATTTGAAGAAATTTCAAAACTGTCCCATAGATGTCTTCACGGCTGGACTGTTAGCACAAATGTGGAGTTTGAGCACTTTTTGAACATTTTCATAGGAGTTATAACGACATCATGTTTTATGGCGAGGGATGCGTTTCTATGGAAACGGCATATGATGAGATCTCAGATTTGGCGTAAAGCTGTTGAGGCATGGACCGGTGATATACAAGTGAAGATTGTGGGACGATTGGACCGTGTCCATTGGACTTACAGCCACATCGTGTTTCATGGCGAGTGGTCTGTCGCCATGGCAACGGCATTTCATGACACCCCATACTACGCTTAGATGCATTGATGGCTGCATCGTTATCAAACCTGTGAAGTTCTGGGCTGTTTGGAGTATTTTCACTGAAGCTATGAGAAAACCATGTTTCAAGGCGAGCATTGTGTTGCCATGGCAATGGCATTTGAAGAAATCTCAAGACTGTCCCGAATCGTCTTCACGGCTGGACTGTTAGCACACTGCTACCTGGAGGCTGCTGACAGCTGGAGTGTTGAAGTCTGCTGCATGGCAGTTGGAGTGATGACATCATCGTGTTCCATTACACAGGTGTTTATATTTGAGCTAACGAGCTCTGTAGAGATCACAGGTTTCCATTGTTCTGAATGAGAGATGAACCTCTTACATGTGAACGTTTTGTGGAAGAACCGTAACAGATATCTGTGAAATTTCAAAACGTGAAGCATGTCAAGGAAGTTGAGTATCTGAAGTGTAATTTTTGTGTAGTTTTGGGTTAATAATGTGGCCTTTTTGGCAGTTTAACTAAAGGTGTGCGGCTGCTACCATGAGGAAATATCTGCCTGAAATTACAATGGGGTTTAATGGAGGAATGTTGAACGTTTTTGTCACTTCATGCCCTCAAAAAGCATTTTGTTTAATTATTTTTGCTTAATTATTTGTCATTTTTCAAGCTACGAGATGTTTTCCTACGTTTATCATGAAAAATTATGTCCCAGGAATGTAGGGTTTGGGAATTATGGCAGTTTAAAAAAAATATATGAAGGCACATTTCAAGATTTCTTACCCTCTAGCTGTGACATCACGCACTCTAGTTAATGTTCAAATGTGAAGAAAACCTCTAAAACAAGGTCTGAACAAATGTTAATATCTCTAAAAGTAAGAATCAGAATAAAAAGTTGTTTTACACAAATAATGTCAGAAAGATTTGTAACATTTTAAAGTTGGAATGAGGTTTCTGAGTGAAAGTATGAATGAACAGTTAGCAGTTGAAGTCGCATGAAGATTTGTTGAAGTCTGAAGATTTCCTCCATTGTCTTCAATGTTAAAAATGTGATGTATTATGGGATGTATCTCTGGAATTATGAAAGGTATGAATGAGAAAAGTAATAGCCATCAATTCCCAACCAAGCTGAACATTTTGATGTTTGAACGGAGTTTCTGCGATGTTCAATGCGGGAGAAGAAGAGGGCCAAAATAACCCGGCGGAATAATAATAATTTGTAAACAGCATTCACACTAAATTATTTGTCTCTCCTGTCTGCCGCTAACACGCCTGTTCACTCTCCTCTCCGTCTTCTCTCCCTGTATCGCTAATTATTCTCTTCACTCACTTTCCTCTCCGCTTCTCTCTGCCGCGCTCTCGTCTCTTCTTCTGTGTTTCTCTCCCTGTATCGCTCACTCGTCTCTTTCACCCCCTGTCGGCGGCGGTTAAAATAGAATCACCCCGTCAAAATTGAAATCCC
Organism: Gymnodraco acuticeps; assembly: GCF_902827175.1. NCBI lineage: Eukaryota > Metazoa > Chordata > Actinopteri > Perciformes > Bathydraconidae > Gymnodraco > Gymnodraco acuticeps. Next base: position 62,614 of record NW_022990451.1, read on the forward strand.
CTATTAATGTATTGATTATAGGTCCGGGTCCGTATAGGTCGGCGTCTGGGTCCGCATCCGGACCGCGGTCCGCCTGTTGCCGACCCCTGCTCTAGAGCCTCACATCCGCCAAGTTGTTAAAACCTCATTTTTCCACCTCCGCAACATTGCTAAACTCCGTCCCTTTCTCACCCGCCCTGCATCTGAGCGACTCATTCACGCCTTCATCTCCTCCCGTCTTGATTACTGTAACTCACTCCTCTACGGCATCAGCTCCACCTCCCTCAATAGACTCCAGCGTGTCCAGAACACAGCTGCCAGATTCCTCACCCACACCAAGTCATGGCATCACATCACCCCGGTCCTCAAAGAACTCCACTGGCTTCCCGTTTCACACTGCATCCACTACAAACTCCTTGTCCTCACTTTCAAAGCCCTCCACCATCTGCCCCCCACCTACCTCACTGACCTCCTCATCCTCTACCAACAACTCAGACCCACCTCAGCCGGTTTGCTTTCCACCCCCAAGGCCAAACTCCGGAGCTTTGGGGACAGAGCCTTCTCTGTGGCAGCCCCGAAGCTCTGGAACTCCCTCCTCCAAGACCTCCGTGACTCTGAGTCCCTCACCTTGTTCCAGTCCCGCCTCAAGACCCATCTCTTCTCATCAGTACACTCATAGCCCCCCCCATCAATCTCTGTCTGTCGTTCGTCTGTCCCTCTCCCATACCCAGGGGCATTTCCTGGACCTGAAAACATTCGGGGCTTAGCCCACAGTGATGGCGGCCGCGGCGCTACTGTGGAATGTTCTACTGCAACACTCCCCACAAGCAAACACACAGTACACCCGCGACTGTTAATGAATGCTCGATAATCAGCTCACGGCATATAGGCAGGGGTAAAGTGCTATTTTTTACGAGTGGGGGGCGGACCTCACCTCCTCTAGGGGGGTCCGGGGGGATGCTCCCAGGCCAGGCAACGCCACTACCCATACCCCCCACCACTCCAAACTGTAAAGCGACTTTGAGACTTGAAAAGCGCTATATAAATTCAAATTATTATTATTATTACAGAGGTCGCCACTAGGTGACAATATTTGACCTTTTCACAAAACAAAAAAACTGTCTCTAACATTAAGTCATATTTATAAAATTAATGATTTTATTTCAGAACAAATGTTTAACCTTTTAAAGTTAACCCTTCAAAATCGATATATAAAACGTTTATCTGACCAATATTTGAAATAGGCTTTCATAAATGTTGACATTCTTTTACTGTGAAGGTCCGAGACCTGATGGACGAGTATTTAAAGCGTCTGCAGATCAACTTGGGGAAGCCACAGCTCCAACTAGCTGAGACCCGGCAAATAGAGCTCGTTCTCAGTGCGCAGCTAACGCGGCTAAAGGTACAACCGAGTAAAAGTCTTCCAGCTGTATTTGAAGGATCATGCTACATTGATATCTCCTGTAATGTTCTTCTCAATCAACCGAGGTCCCTTGATATCCTCATTATTGATATGTTTATATTCACTGTTTTGCCTATTTAGTTTCCCAAATTGGGATCATTAGAGTATATATTATCTTAATCATATATTATATTTTATATTGTTGCATCGATTCAGTTGTCTTGTCTCATCTGTCATCTGTTTATTTAATTTAATTTGTATTATCATACATTTTACCTCCTCGTGTCTATTAACCTGTAAAGTTCTTAACAAATAATCTTTGGGGAATTTTCTGCATGTGTTGTATGAAAAGTGCTATATAAATAAAGCTTTATTATTATTAATAATCAGTAAGTAATCCTACATTATTGTGCTCCTTTTTCTTTCCCAGAACTCCATGCTGGTCGATGGACATATGAACTCTATGCTTCTGAAGCAGTGGGTGAACGGCGCTGCGTTTCACACCCAGATGTTGATCCATCAGGCTCGTCTGGAGGAGGCCGACGGGTCGAGAGCGGTACGAGCAGCGGGCGTTTATCAGCAACAGCTCAACGTTATTATAGACAGATACAAGAAGTACCTGATTGGTATTACAAGTATACAATACGATCACGATAGCACTAGTGTATATTGTTGTCTGTATAAAGAGATCTATTTTCAAGTTAAATGTTTCAAAAAGGAATATTCAGACTGTGTCACCGAAACTGAACTGGTTGAGCATTTGTTTTCGAAACAGCAGATTTCTTGGACAAATAGTTATTTCTCAGACTTAGCAGCAGATATTCCGACTCTTGTGAGACAACATGCCACCTTTCAAATCCAAAACCAACATTGAAGCTCTTTGTTTGTGAAGCCATGAGACCAACATCAAACCAAACTTTACTCTTAAACTCAAAAAGGCAAATATTTTAAACTGGACACGCAACGGATGTCCAGACTAAGAGAGAACAACTATTGCTATGACATTTGGTTTATCCATCCATGGTGACCATAGGATGAATCCTGATGACATTATCAAGTCCACATTTATAATTTCCCCAATAATTTGGTTTATGTTTAAAAAAACTGTAAAACTAAACATTCCCATAATCCTCAGCTGTGCTTTGTGTTTCTGTAAATGAAAGCAATCTGACGCAATTTAGAAAAACGGTACACAGTGACCGTTAAACCTGTTAGCATATGTTAGCTTAGTCATTGTTAGAAAGTTAGCATGTTGAATTTAGCATTTAGCCGAGGGCACAATACTCAGGCCCTGCAATAAAGAACTCTTACTGTATGCCTTATGAATGCACAATAACAAGGAGAGAGACATGCTATGCAGAGAGTTGGTCAATGTCTGTGTATGTGTTTCGTGTATCTGCATTTGCATGTGAGGTTGGTAAGGGTTAGATGCAGTGAATTAAATGTGTGTATTTTACAACCAATGTCTTATTATTGAATTTTTTTAACATACTATATAATTGTTTACAAGAATACAAAGTTCTTCATACATCAAACGTCCTAATATTGCTCTCAAAGTGCACCAGATTGATGCATTTGACTTTAAATTGGACACAATTTTCCTCTGGGGTAGCAACACCCAGCATGGTCTCACAAATAATATGGGAATCACTGACATCTTCTTTACAAAGCTTCCTGCAGCTCTATAGTGTAACCAGTAGATGTCAGCAGCACACAGCAGAGACAGCTGTAAAGTCTGACCGTTTTATTACAATGACCTCAAAGGCAAGTCTAAACACACCAATGACACACATCTCGTCTTTTACTAACTGTTCCACATATGAGAAACCAATCACAGCACTTCTTATGTCCAGATGCTGAACGTGCTGCTCTTCCATGTTCACTGCATGTGTTTCTTTGCATGTCACCAATCTTACCTGGCACTTTCAAAAGAAGCAGATGAGGTCTTTCCAATAGCTCCAAATGCAACGCCCACAGCCAAACCCTCTGCAGAAGAAAGTCAGACAATGAATCCCTGTTAGTGCCACATATATCCTTGGAAAAGAAAAAAAACATTTAAACACAGAGAAAGGGAAAATACTTGCAACGTGAGGACAACAAGTGGAACCAGAATCAATAAACAGTGTAAAGAATAAAAAACCTATGGGTCTGGAAAGTCATTTCTTCATATATTTTATATTGTACATGAATGTTTTTAGGCCTTTCTTCTATTGTCATGTTTCCACTGATGAAACCAGCATCTGGGATTATATCTCCTGAACCATATCTCCAGAGTCAGTCCTTAGAATTAAACATATTTCCTCAACTACTGATCCATACCTGACATTTTTACTGTAATTCCCGACTGCAAAAGCACAACAGGCTGCAAGAAGAAGACTTTCTGCAATTATGACCACCATAGAGCCTGTCTGTGTTTCCTTGTTGCATGCTCTGTACACCCCGGGCAGATGCCTGTCATGCATACTCAAAGTACACACTGTTTGAATGGAAATTGAAAAGGTCACCATGTACCTATGAGTGTATCCGTGTGGCAGTCAGAACTACAGGCTATTTTTCATTTTATATTACAAAGCAGAGCACAGAAATTACCTCTACCATAAACGCTGACAGGTTGTCAAGTCTTGTCATGCCGTTGACAGCTAGGTTATTATAATGCTAAACCTAGATAATTTCCTAATATAAGAGAACACTGTGTGGATAAAGAGAGTTATGGTTTATCCACTTGACTCCGCTGAGTACTCTATTAACATTTTCTACCTTTCTCATTTAAAAAACAAAATGTCTTTGCTTGTTTAATGAACAGTAAGATGCATGGTGCAACTAAAGCTAATAGCTACGTTCACATATACTGCTATACAGCTGCTAATGTCATTTAATCACATATGGGTTATAGTTTCAAAGAAAGGGAATTGTTAGCGATATTTCATTATACATAGAAAAATACCATTAACTTTCAATGGCTACCAGAAAATACAACTCAAGATGTTGCTCCAAACAGATTGCTTTAGCTAGCTAAGATCTTACACTAGCTAAATACATAGGCTAATTTAGGTAATTTAGATACCATTTAAAACAAGTCTTAAGGAGTGTTCACATAGAACATTAAGGGAAACACCATTAGTTGTCTTCTTGCATAATTTGGATAAGAAGTTTGGTACCACTCTCATGTCAGCATGTCAAATCTTAAGCTAACGCCAGCAGTCGGTTAGCTTAGCTCAACAGAAAAACTGCCGAGTCACAGTGAAGAATTACTGCTCACACAGAAATAACCCCCTAGTAAAAGCACAATATATGTTTTTTTTGGACTATAAATCAAAGTACAAGATATTCCAACTTAAATATGGAGGTGGTAAAAGGGGGTTTGTTAATTAGCTGGTTTTTTTGTTTTCTGTCTTTGTGCTAAGCTAACCAGTTGCTATAGCTTCCCATTTTTCCTACATAATGTATTGTTGCAGCCTACCTTTAAGGGCTGTAACTATGTTGGCCAAAGCACTTTTAAGACCTCACAGAGCTTATTATGAAGCTGCTTACTTTTAGTTGTACTAAAACTATTCTTCTTTCTCTTTGAAAATAGAGTTATGAGCAAAACAACGAAAGATGTTTGTCTTTTAAAGGCTTTGAAGTAAAAATATATTGCGCTAATCATCTTTTCTCTTTTATGCAAAAATAGCTTTATTCCTGTGTAATATTCCACTGTTATGTCTCTTTCTCTCTGTTCCTGCAATATGTATAGCCTACACCAAGCTATACTGCCTTAAACCAAGAACAAGTGGCATAGATAAAGATAAGGTTAAGAGAGAATTAAGAAGCAGCAAAAACAGATGAAAGAGAGAGTAGAGAGACCTAAAAAGGCAAGGGACTATTATGCTGGCCCTTCAGCTGCAGAGCCCACTTTATCATAATCTATCGCCTGTCATTACCTCCGATAACACACCTGTTATGATCCACCTTCTTACCGGTCAGACACATTTTAGAGATATTATGGAGACATTAATGGCGACAATCACCCGACAGTTATGCCGTGTATCCCCCTTAACTATTAATCTCAACCCCCCTTGAATCGTCTGGAAGGTGAAAAGTGTCTGTGCTCAAAAAGCCTCAACTGGTTTTGAATAAAACATGAGCTAAGAGGGTGTCAAGATTTTGCAATTTGGCACAGTGTGTACAATGCTTGGGGCCGTCATGAAGTTTATAAGAAATCTCAACAAAGATGTTCCTCTAGGTCCGACAGATAGCATCGTTAATCTGTTGGACATGTGGGAAAGTTGAACAGTATACAAATAGTTGCATCATCTGCTCTTTTGGATCAAGAATAAAGGCTTTCTGACACCAGTTGGTCACCTGTGGAACGGCTACACAGCTGGAAATGTGAGCTGTGGTTTGGGGGTGTTTTGCAAGCCTCCTGAGCTGGACATTTTTGTTCCAAAGCCGTCCAGGGCTAGTAGGGGAGCACTAAACACCCCCACATCTGTCAGTTTGACTCATGAAACTCGTGTTCGAAGGTTTTGCGGGCATCTAATGGCAGTTAAAGTATTATCTCATGGATTGTTACAATACTGAACACAACTAAACCTGTTCTTCTTTGGGTTCATTTGCAGTGCTGCGACACCATTGTTGCAAAAGCAGTGTCTTGGTTCAACAACTCAAAATGTACATTTGGTGTACGACCAGTGTCTAAAAACACCAGAAACATTTATTTGCGTTTATTCTCTGTCCATTTTGAGGAAATGGTTGGAGGAGTTCCATGCACAATGCTTAATTCTTCCATCAGGGTACATCATATTCATTTTGCATACAGTTATACCATTTATGGTTTGTCTTACAATCAAGTTTTAAGGGAAATCTCTATTGCCATTAACTTCTGTATGGATATTCAGATCGTAAATCCTCCAGACTTTGGTGATTATGTGACTTTTCCATTACTGCTAATATGAGGATGACATTTTTAGTTATGGATGGATTGCCAAAACATTTAAGCAGATATCAATAGACCCTAAATATTGAATCCTAATTGCTTTGGTGAGATTGATTAATTTGGCTGATGTTCATGTGTATATCAGTATGTAGTGTCTCTACTTTAAAGAGTCCTCTCCTGCTGATGTTCAGGTGTATATCAGTATGTAGTGTCTCTACTTTAAAGAGTCCTCTCCTGCTGATGTTCAGGTGTATATCAGTATGTAGTGTCTCTACTTTAAAGAGTCCTCTCCTACTGATGTTCAGGTGTATATCAGTATGTAGTGTCTCTACTTTAAAGAGTCCTCTCCTGCTGATGTTCAGATGTATATCAGTATGTAGTGTCTCTACTTTAAAGAGTCCTCTCCTGCTGATGTTCAGGTGTATATCAGTATGTAGTGTCTCTACTTTAAAGAGTCCTCTCCTGCTGATGTTCAGGTGTATATCAGTATGTAGTGTCTCTACTTTAAAGAGTCCTCTCCTGCTGATGTTCAGGTGTCTATCAGTATGTAGTGTCTCTACTTTAAAGAGTTCTCTCCTGCTGATTTTCAGGTGTATATCAGTATGTAGTGTCTCTACTTTAAAGAGTCCTCTCCTGCTGATGTTCAGGTGTATATCAGTATGTAGTGTCTCTACTTTAAAGAGTCCTCTCCTGCTGATGTTCAGGTGTATATCAGTATGTAGTGTCTCTACTTTAAAGAGTCCTCTCCTGCTGATGTTCAGGTGTATATCAGTATGTAGTGTCTCTACTTTAAAGAGTCCTCTCCTGCTGATGTTCAGGTGTATATCAGTATGTAGTGTCTCTACTTTAAAGAGTCCTCTCCTGCTGATGTTCAGGTGTATATCAGTATGTAGTGTCTCTACTTTAAAGAGTCCTCTCCTGCTGATGTTCAGGTGTATATCAGTATGTAGTGTCTCTACTTTAAAGAGTCCTCTCCTGCTGATGTTCAGGTGTATATCAGTATGTAGTGTCTCTACTTTAAAGAGTCCTCTCTGGCTGATGTTCAGGTGTATATCAGTATGTAGTGTCTCTACTTTAAAGAGTCCTCTCCGGCTGATGTTCAGGTGTATATCAGTATGTAGTGTCTCTACTTTAAAGAGTCCTCTCCTGCTGATGTTCAGGTGTATATCAGTATGTAGTGTCTCTACTTTAAAGAGTCCTCTCCTGCTGATGTTCAGGTGTATATCAGTATGTAGTGTCTCTACTTTAAAGAGTCCTCTCCTGCTGATGTTCAGGTGTATATCAGTATGTAGTGTCTCTACTTTAAAGAGTCCTCTCCTGCTGATGTTCAGGTGTATATCAGTATGTAGTGTCTCTACTTTAAAGAGTCCTCTCCTGCTGATGTTCAGGTGTCTATCAGTATGTAGTGTCTCTACTTTAAAGAGTTCTCTCCTGCTGATGTTCAGGTGTATATCAGTATGTAGTGTCTCTACTTTAAAGAGTCCTCTCCTGCTGATGTTCAGGTGTATATCAGTATGTAGTGTCTCTACTTTAAAGAGTCCTCTCCTGCTGATGTTCAGGTGTATATCAGTATGTAGTGTCTCTACATGTCTCCATGCTTTAATGTTCAAAAAGCTCTTTATTTTTCTCATACTGTCTGTGCTGCAGCACCTCTTTTCACCCTCTGTCTGAAACCAGAGCCCAGTCTGCTCTGATTGGTTAGCTGGCCGCCTCTGTTGTGATTGGTCAACCGCTCTGATATGTCCCGCCCATCACAAACAATGTGTTGGAGGGCTAGCCAATAGAACAGCGAGTGTTACACAGATTTCACCATGTTCTGGAAGGGAGGTTTCTGCAGGGAACTTTGGGATGTTTGCCTTTGCAGACCATTTACATGCACACAAACGTATAACACACTAAATGGAAGAGAAAACACCAACAAACCTAATAGGGCCTCTTTAAAGTAGTGGCACCAGCTCAAGATGTTCACTTATCTAATCTAGATAGATTGTTGACATTCATGGGTCCCAGATAAAGTACCATAAAGATGATTCCTCTGCTACCATGAGGTTGCCTGAGTATTATGCAAGAAACCTGTCAGCAACCAGAGTATTGGATATATTGAAGGTCGACGGCAGCCTTGGAGAGAAGGATCAATGCCAATCAAATATAAAAACACGGTTGTTCTGAATGATTCTCTGATGAAACACTTCCCTTTTCCACCGGGGCCACCGAAAGGTTTGATGAGTGTGAACATGATGTGAAACATATGGCATGACCTTCACAGTCACCAGATCAGGTTAGACGGCACTCTGCAACGGCATTATAAAGCAGAACATGTGGGAGTATCGTTCATCCTGGGTTTGCAGAATAGAAGACAGGGAATATTGAATCTGCTCTCGAGGAAGATCGTGAACAAACCTTATAGTGAGAAATGAAATATTGGTGTTCCATTCATTTCTCAACAAACTGTATTATCGTCCGCATGTGCTCAGGTTTTCATTTTTAAAACCATATGAACAATTCTGAACCAATTTCACGTTAATATCACACATGTTGAACAGTCCTTGAGAGAGGGCTTTTCATTCTCTTGTCTTCACATTCTTTCATTAAGAAGGTAAAGTCCATCTTTGTGGGAAATTGTCTTCATTTGATGACTAGTTTCAGTCCCTCGGTCCATTAAGCACTTTCCTCCAAATTATAGTCATAATTTTTCTAGCAATCAGTAGAAGTATGTGTTAATATGGACATTTGTTCTTAGTCCTTGTATATTTTGAGGTGGCTCTTTAAGACAAAACAACAAAGGTTCCAATTGTCATTATTGTTTTATCGTATTCTTTCGCACCTTGCCAAATTCCCAATGAAAATAATATGCGAGTAATCTCCTGTCATCCCACATTATCTCTACAATGAAGCTGACAATATACCTTTGTCCAACACTAAAACTGGAGGGAACACAGGGATGTCAGCCTTTGCAGACCATTTACATGCACTAAAACCTATATAATAGGGAGGCTGTGGCGCAGTAGACTAATGCGTAGGTGTTCGGATCAGGGGGGTCCCAGGTTCAAACCCCACTGCAGTCAGCATGTCGTTGTGTCCCTGAGATACTTCACCCCAAATTGCTCCTGTGGGGATTGCCCACAGTATTGAGTAACAAGTGACATGTAATGTAATACACTACAGGAAAGGGAAAACACCAACAAAGGCATAATAGGGCCTCTTTGAGTCATGAAATGCTCCTACTCTGTAAAACAAGATACATATTTGTGTCAATTAGGAGCAGGACAAGTCTTTGAGATGATTCTTGAGAAAGTCATAATTTCTCAGCAGAACTAAAATATTGTGACCATTGTACGTTTCTTTTCTTGTTGTTTTGAACAATCCTGAATGGTGTGTGTGTGTGTGTGTGATGAGTTTCCTGCTTAATGTTGTATGCTCTTTCAAGCGTGAGTCTGACGATACTGCTGCTGACAACCCATTGTCACCGCAGCCACTCATTTCCATCGCTCTTTGCTTTAATCTGGTCTTTTTTTCCCACTCTGCCTGCCATGACGGCACCTCCTCTCTCTCAGCTACTGCAGATCTGTGAGGCTGAGTTATTTTTAATATTAAACACCATCTGTTTCTTTGAAGGACATCAAAGTCTCCTCTTAACACTCTTTATGTCGTTTCTTTTTCATCCTCCGCACATCAGGGGAAGCTAGGTGTCTTTACAAAATGTACATTTATTTGGATCATAAAATACAACAACTTGATGAAACCATGACTAAATGGTTGCAATACTACCACATCTAAAGAATATCAAAAGAATATTGGTTCATCATTTCATATATAGAGACTCCAAAAAGATATTTCCTGTCAACATTTTTGAAACGTACACGTTTTGTTTGGCAGGATAATCTCCTCATATTAACGCCACTTTATGATGTTTTCAGTAAGAAGCTAATGTTGGGCTATAAAGGAACTACAGCACGGTCACATGACTTCACGTCACCACCGCTAAGCTAAAGGAGGCTAATGTTGGGCTATAAAGGCACTACAGCACGGTCACATGACTTCACGTCACCACCGCTAAGCTAAAGGAGGCTAATGTTGGGCTATAAAGGCACTACAGCACGGTCACATGACTTCACGTCACCACCGCTAAGCTAAAGGAGGCTAATGTTGGGCTATAAACAGGGGTGCACATAACTTTTTTGCCCTGGTTCTCAAAGGAGCACCTGGAGATGTTGCTTGGTGCTCATCTTTAAAATGAAATAAATAAACCGGTCTTTATTTGTCAGACACACGGCACAGAACACACAGAGGTGAACACAGAACACACATGCAGAGGCGAACACAAGACAACATTAGCACGACCAGTAATCCTACAAGCTGTCATCACTACCCTCCTGACTGTTCTCCTCACTGTCTTCCTCTCTGTCAGACATGGTAGCTGATGATGTAGGCCTACTACTTTCTCTCTGGTTGAGTCTGCGATTAGCTGCTTGCATCCACAAGTCAACAGCTGGGTTTGGGTTGAAAGTCCAGTTTTAAAAGGATGTTTTTGGTTACTGTCCTATAGTATACATTGGAATGATTTCAAACCTGTTTATCCCAATAATTATAAAGGAGAGCCTTGGAAATATGTGTTTACATAAATTGTGACCAAACCGTTTGAACTTAGACTAAAGTGAACTATCTAAACACTCAGAGTCCTTACCTCACTGAGCTGTAGTTATCAGTCTCTCGGTCTGACTGGAGAGGACTCTTCCTCCACATCATTGTAGAAACATCTTCTTCTTATATCCGCAGCTAGCACCAGATTCTAATAACAACAGCGCCGGTACCGGTGTACCCTCCCTCTCTCTCTCGCTCACTCGCATTTTGGCTGTGAGCTGCGGGCGCCAGATAAGCCAACATCCCCCATTTTCATCATTTACAGCGCCCATCGTACAGGGCAAATGAAACGTGTAACCGGGGTGAAAATGGTGTTACATTTACTTAATTATGGATATTGTTACATCAAGGCCGAAAATTAGGATGAGCACCAACAGTCAAAAATGTTTTTTTCCCTCCCAGAACTGCCAGCGCAGCGCCTCCACAGATCTGGCGCCGTAGGCGAAAATCAACGCCAGTGCGACGGGCCGGCCCTGAGTTCATATGCAACTCGCAAATATCTTTCTCTCTCTCTTCTCTCTCCTCTCTTCTCTCTTTTCTCTTCTCCCTTCTCCCTCCCTCTCTCTCAATGTTGGTACGCAAATGCGTTTTTTTTCAAATGACCCGGTGCTCTTTTTTTGGCCGAGGTGCGCATGCGCACCTGCGCACCAGTTATGTGCAGCCCTGGCTATAAAGGCACTACAGCACGGTCACATGACTTCACCACCGCTAACCTAAAGGAGGCTAATGTTGGGCTATAAAGGCACTACAGCACGGTCACATAATGTAAGCTAAAGGCGGCTAATGTTGGGCGTGGTGACGTTTAGTCGTCTCATTTAGACACTTGTTAGCAACCGCTCTTTTTAAATCCACCAGTGGGGTATTTTCTGACGTATTTTCTGTCATAGAAGAAAATGCTCTTCAGGTTTTGGTAACTACAGACTTTAATCCAGGATAACAATCAAAAACACTTTCAAAAACACCATTGACTTCCAGACGAGTTTAGGGCTCATGGCTGCACCACTCTATCTCCATAAATATATTGATATTAATGCTTATCATGCTTTGATAAACTGCTCGCAGTAGTAGTCATTGCTCTCATCCATCACACTAACAGGGATCTACACTAATGATGGGGGGGAGAGGACGACCATCAATCTGCTGCTGGGTGTGATGGACCGTCACCAAACTTCTGTCATGCTGTCTGCAGAGTTTAAAGATCGGGACGTTACTATTCAGCTGCTGTTTGTGACTTTTCAAAAGCAAGAGAACAATGCGTTCACACCACCAAGGTGAGAGCGTCTGTCCCCTCTGTGACAGCGAGGTGTCAGAAAGTAAGTGCACTTATCAGCCCCCGGAAAAAAAGCACTCATAGATAAATGCCCCCTTTTTTTGTCACAAATGACATCTCAATATGAGTTTTAAAGCCAGATGAGATTTTTCTGTAAAATACCAGCAGAGCTCTCACCAGGCTGGATTACAAAATTGGGTTATTACACTGTAGAGCCACTTAGAAGAAGGATGCAAGGCCCTCAGTGATTTTAGATTATGTTAAATTGCATCATTACTGGGTGAGAAAAAGCTCTTCAAAGAAGCCAAAGTGGGGCTGAAACATCATAACATGAACAATGCATGAGGATGGTTCACATTATATGTCAAAGTATGCTGAATATTACTTTCCTTTTAACACTATAGTTATAACAAACATTTGGAAATTAGCATAAATAGCATTCCCCAAGTTATTATGCAGCAGTGTCCTTTTATATATCCAAATAAAGAAAGTCCTCAAGTCCCTTTGAGTCGAGTAAACAGTTTTGCTGACAACAGAGGTATAAGAAGTACTCAGATCTTGTACTTGAGTAAAAGTAGAAGTACTCAGATCTTGTACTTGAGTAAAAGTAGAAGTACTCAGATCTTGTACTTGAGTTAAAGTAGAAGTACTCAGATCTTGTACTTGAGTTAAAGTAGAAGTACTCAGATCTTGTACTTGAGTAAAAGTAGAAGTACTCAGATCTTGTACTTGAGTAAAAGTAGAAGTACTCAGATCTTGGACTTGAGTAAAAGTAGAAGTACTCAGATCTTGTACTTGAATAAAAGTAGAAGTACTCAGATCTTGGACTTGAGTAAAAGTAGAAGTACTCAGATCTTGTACTTGAATAAAAGTAGAAGTACTCAGATCTTGTACTTGATTAGAAGTACTCAGATATTTTACTTGAGTAAAAGTAGAAGTACTCAGATCTTGTTCTTGAGTAAAAGTAGAAGTACTCATATCTTGTAGTTGAGTAAAAGTAGAAGTACTCAGATCTTGTACTTGAGTAAAAGTAGAAGTACTCAGGTCTTGTTCTTGAGTAAAAGTAGAAGTACCAGAGTGTAGGAATACTCTGTTTCAGTAAAAGTCCTGCATTCAAAATGTTCCTCAAGTGAAAGTAGAAAAGTATTCTAATCAAAATATAGTGAAAGTAGCGACAGTAAAAGTAGTCGTTGTGCAGATTGGTCCATTTCAGAATAATATATATGATATGTTTTATAATGATTGATCATGAAAGTGTTCTCAAAGCTGGTAAAGGTGCAGCTAGTTTGAATGACTTTGTATACTGCAGGGTAGCTGGTGGATTTACTCCAGGTGGAACTAAAGTCTGATTTAACACTTGATTAGATTTACCATCATTCATCCACATCTGTGAAGTAACTAAAGGGATTAAATACATGTAGTGGAGGAAAAGTACACCATTTACCTCTGAAATGTAGTGGAGTAGAAGTAGAAAGTAACATAACATGGAAATACTCAAGTAAAGTACAAGTAGCTCAACATTGTACTTAAGTACAGTGCTGAATAAATCTACTTACTTTACATCACTGGCGGTCAGCTCTATACAAATGTCAGCAATGACAATTCATTGAGTCCTTTTTTAATCGAATGTTCTGTATATCCGAAGTCAAATGTTTGAGTCTGAGCTCCAAATATTTGTCTAGTCGTTAGTCGTCTAATTGGCTCATTAGACTTGACAGAATGACGACTGTGTCATTTGTGTGGTGGTTCATAATGCAATGTGTAATCCAGGAGAAATTGGTCTACTTCCCAATGTTTTTTTTTTTTAAACCATAAGGATTCAAACAACTTAATCCAAGCGTGGGAGAAAATGGATTTGGCATTTAGTGAACAATACTGAGAGCAGGAGGTGAGACTTTTAAATTATAACCCTTTAATGGGGTTGTTAGGTTGAATTGATTGAGTATTGACCTTTAACCTCAGTACACCTGAACTCTTTTTCAAACAACCTGTCCATTTGGGTTATTTGATGTCTCTGTTACCTTCATATTAAATTAAGCTTCTTCTACTTCATTATTATGTTCTATCTTTTAGGGCAGACCATTGTCATCATGGTTTTTGGACTTCTTTAAATCAATCCAATAATGACCAACATCAATCAGGGAACCACTTATATCTGTGCAAAGAAAATAAAATCTATATATTTTGTATTATCCTATGTTGTATGTTGCATCGCTGGAAGAATCTAGGACTTTGTTATTGCCATCCACTATGCTGTAGCCAGTGTGCATATTCAATTCAATTCATATAGCCCAATATCACAAAACACATTTGTCTCAATAAAGCTGACAAAAAAACTATAAACTATGACAATAAAGCTTTTTAAACGTGACCTTGCAAGAGATAGATAGATAGATAGATAGATAGATAGATAGATAGAGATAGATGGCTAAGGCTGATAGAATCGACTCGAGAGAAGTGATGATGGCTAGATCGCTCGCTCGCTCGCTCTCTCGCTCGCTCGCTGGCTAGCGCGCGCTGGCTGGCTCTCGCTAGCGCGCGCTCGCGATCGCTGGCCGTCGAGAGCGCGTCGCGGCTGGCTCGCTCGCCGCGCTCGCGCGCGCGCGCTGCGAGCGCGCGCGCGCTCTCGCGCTCGCGCGCGCGCTCTCGCTGGCTCGCTCCGCGCTCGCGCGCGCGCTCGCGCGCTCGCGCGCGCGCTCGCGCCCGCGCCGCGCTGGCTCGCTCGCTCGCTCGCGCGCGCTTGCTCGCTCGCGCTCGCGCGCGCGCTGCGCGCGCTGGCTCGCTCGCGCTCGCGCGCGCGCCTCGCGCGCGCTGGCTCGCTCGCGCGGGGCCTCTCGCAGCGCTCGCGCCCGCGCGCGCTCGCTCGCTCGCTCGCTCGCGCGCGCGCGCGCGCTGGCTCGCTAGCGCTCGCGCGCGCGCTAGCGCGCGCGCGCTGGCTCCTCGCAGCGCTCCTCGCGCGCGCGCTTGCTCGCATCGAGCGCTACGCGCGCGCGCCTCCGCGCCCGCGAAGCGCTGGCTCGCTCGACGCGTCGCTCGCCGCTGCGCCCGCGCGCCCTGGCTCGCTCGCGCCTCGCGCACCTGATCGCGCGCGCGCGCGCGGCGCGCGCTGCGCGCGACGCGCGCGCGCCCCGGGCTGGCTGCTCGCAGCAAGCGCTCGCGCCTCGCGAGCGCGCCGCGACGACCCACCGCTCGCGCCCTGGCCTCTCGTCGCTCGCGCGCGACCTAGCGAGGGAGATAGAGAGAGAGAGAGAGAGAGAGAGAGAGAGAGAGAGAGAGAGAGAGAGACTCATTCTAAGTGCATTGTAAGGATTTTCCTGCAAACACAACAGACCCATTTCTCCCTGACTGACAGATTGATGTCCCGTCCTCACCTGGAATGTTGTGGATGGTGATGGCGAGGATGAGGAGAACAATCCGTCTCCAGCTGCTTCCTGTCTGCCCGACACCTTCCTGTTGTTTACTTCCTGTGTCCTGTCCGTCTGAGCTGGCAGTGTTAGGTCCTCTCCTCCTCTGGTACACATCTCCATTATCTGATTTATCTGCAAAAAAACCCAGAGGAGAATAATGTTAGTAAACTTTAACGGAACATTTTCAAACTTTTCGAAAAGAGACAATCCTCATATCTCTGCTACTTTGTAGATAAACTCTCCAGTTGTTGAGTGGTGAAAATATAAGAAAATGTAATGTTTTTTTACTCCTTCATTACTTTCTTGGTGTAACCCAACGAGGTATACCACCATGAATATCTTCAAGGTGAAACTGTCTGATTTTGTGCACATTCATCTCCATTTCTTCAATGATTTGTGTCCAAAATGACAACAAAATTGCAAATAAATCTTGAAAAATCCCCAAAAACATTCTTCTCACCACTCCACACATTGCTTCCTCACAATAATTACATGAAAACACAATTAAATGAGATATATCCATCCAGTTTTTGGCTGTTTTTTTTACTGCTATTCCAATAAAGTGGAAGTAGGGAAGCTGTGGCTCAGTGGATAGTGTGCTGGACTTCGAATCAGGGGGGTAAGGCAAGGCAAGTTTATTTATATAGCACCTTTCAACACAAGGCAATTCAAGGCGCTTTACAAAAATGAAAGACATTCAGACAAAGGCATTTAAAAACAGTCAAAGATAATAAAAGAAACATTAAAAGAAAAAGTACATGAATACAAAGTTACAGTGCATTAAGATATGAATAGTTCACACAGAAGTTCCACTTTACTGATGAACACAACCGCTCCGTTTCAATTAAAAGCAGCGACAAAAAGAAAAGTCTTCTTGCTGGATTTAAAAGTAGTCAGAGTTGCAGCGGACCTGCAGGTTTCTGGGAGTTTGTTCCAGATATTTGGAGCATAATAACTGAACGCTGCTTCTCCATGTTTAGTTCTGACTCTGGGGACAGAAAGCTGACCAGTCCCTGAAGACCTGAGAGATCTGGATGTTCATAATTTAGCAGGAGGTCAGAAATGTATCCTGGGCCTAAACCATTCAGTGCTTTATAAACCAGCAGCAGTATTTAGAAATCTATTCTTTGACACACAGGAAGCCAGTGTAAAGACTTCAGAACAGGAGTGATGTGATCCACTTTCTTAGTGTCAGTGAGGACTCGAGCAGCAGCGTTCTGAATCAGCTGCAGCTTCCTAATAGATGTTTTAGTGAGACCTGTGAAGACACCATTACAGTAGTCGAGTCTACTGAAGATAAAAGCATGGACAAGTTTTTCCAAATCCTGCTGTGACATTAGTCTTTTAATCCTAGATATATTCTTTAGGTGATAGTAGGCTGATTTAGTAACTGTTTTAATGTGACTGTTGAAACTCAGGTCAGAGTCCATGACTACACCTAGATTTCTGGCTTTATCTGTTGTTTTGAACATTGCAGACTGAAGCTCAGCGCTAACTTAGCAAGTTCGAGTCCCACTGCAGTCAGCATGTCGTTGTGTCCCTGGGACACTTCACCCCAAATTGCTCCTGTGGGGATTGTCCACAGGACTGAGTATGTAAGTCGCTTTGGAGAAAAGCATCTAACATATGACATGTAATAAAATAAAGTGGTGCAGGAATGAGTCCTAAACCCAGATATGAGTTAGCATTTGACCACTTCCTTTTCCCTCGTCTGGAAATCAATATGTTTTTGGTTTTGAGATCACAAGAGAAGGAAAGTGTCAAGAGGTGCATCCAATAAAGCCTAAAAAGACACTCAACATTTCAAAGGCTAATCAAGACTGCTAATGATGTTGACAGGCACGACAAACAAAACCCTCACATTTATAGGTCAAGCATCACGAACCTTTGATTACATTAATCAGAGCTTCTGTCACTCAATACAAACTTCCTGTGGAGCATTGCCATCAGTTAAGATAAGATAAGATGTGTTTGTTGCAGCAGCAAGACAAGGCATTTTACAATAAAACTAGAAATAAACAAGAATAGAAAGAAAAGAAAAGAAAATAGAAAATATACATGTAGAATTTGACAAGATATTATATATATACATAAAAATTAGGGCCGGGACTTTAACGCGTTAATTAAGATTAATTAATTACACAAAAATTAACGCATTTTAATCGCACTTATTTTTGCACCGCGGAACGTTTCTCACTGGATGAGTTTCAGGCGTACCGATTATACTGGAGCACCAACTAACGTTCATGACTTCAGACAACAACAAACCACAGTGAACAACAGTGGGAAATGTTGTTTTCAAAAACGGACGGATGGAAGCGTCGTTAAGAGCACGGTTGTGTGCAAATTATGCAAAAAAGAATTCGCATATCACCGCAGCACATCAAGCCTCAAGTATCACCTCAATGCAAAACATATAGCAGCTAGCGTGGAAGCTAGCGTGGACGTTAGCCTCTTTTATCGCGTTCACACCAAAAAGAGCCGGTACTAAAATTAGTTCATGAGAACCTTTTTACCCCCACGAAAGTCCCTGCTAGAGAGCAGAGAGCTGCTAGAGAGCAGGGACTTTCGTGCGGCTCTCTTGTGAGAAAAGAGCTATATTTCTGATTGGCTGGGCGGATTGCAAACCACGCCCCGTAAAACTCCCAAAAAGTTTTGTGAAGCCGCCATTTTATTATCCTCGCATTAGCATTATTAGCATTAGCCCAGCGCAGAAACGCAGAGAGACTAACTTATGGCAACACAAAATAAAACATGGGAGCGGTGGAGATGAGGAGGTGTCGGCGTTCTGGCGATTTACTCGGAAGGCTGCTGGGACTCCCAGCAGCTTCTACTGAAGCCAGTCCCCAACTCCGGGGACTTCCGGCCGGGGACTTTGGGCGGCAGTATACGCCGTGAAGTGGTTTGCGGCCTGCCAGTAAACCCAAAGCAGAAGAAGAAGAAGTGACGTCAGCGGCTTCATTTGCCTAATCCACCCCCAGGTTCAAAGAGTTCTCATGAACTAAGTTCTCATGAACCTTTGTGGGAAAAGTACTGCGGTGTGAATGTGCCTAATGGTATACTAAAATCCATGTGAAAAAAAATTGCTTCTCACTGTTCTCAGGTCAAATATTTATATGTGATTAAAAATGCGATTAATTTCGATTAATTCATTACAAAGCCTCTAATTAATTAGATTAATTTTTTTAATCGAGTCCCGGCCCTAATAAAAATATGACATGGAATATTAATATTAAACAGTTATAGTTAAACCACAAGATACTTGAATCATACAGAACACAAATATGACACGCCCCACAGAGGAACTCGAGTTTAGATGGTACAGGAGTGGAGCTCTGACAAAAGCTTGCCAATAACCACAAGAATAAATGGTATAATTCTCCATGGGCTGACAAATTGAATGAGCGTTTTATTAATGAATTCCTTTCTTACAAAAAAATGTAATCAAAGTCTTAATTGCTTTTTAAACGGTCCCCATTTCCTAATTGACTACAATCAAACCATGTAATGATCTCAGAGGTACCTGTGCAGACTCTAAAGCACATGTGTCAAACTCAAGGCCCGTGGATTTAATTTCAGCTCGCAGGATAATTTATAATTATCTAATTACTATTAGATCTAGCCCGCCGGTATATTGCACGCACACCTTCACTCCATCCTGAGGGTCTCCTCCGCTCAGAGCCTGAGCCCAAACATTGATGACCTTGCACCCAAGATGAGATGCCAAGTATCTGAGCTAGCATCACAGAGCAGCACACTGAGTTTAATGGATGCTTCCTTCTGCACTTTCTCTCAGGACAACAGGGCATGTTTGGTTTTCTCTGTGAGAGGAATAGTTTTGTTGAAGCTGTTGTTGGCCTGTGGAGAAATGTACTCATAAGAAATGAGTCTGGAAAAGCTGCAGATAGAGCCGTAAGAAATGCATGCAGCTGATTATTTAATGTTTAATGTTGTTTTTAGAGGCAATAATTGAAGCTTTGTTAGTTCCAGGTTTAATATGTGCAATAAGTTCATTTCAATAAGTTCTGCAATAAACATTGAACCAGTCCGGCCCTCCACTAGTACCCATTTCTTTATTTTGGCCCACTGTGTATTTGAGTTTCAAACCCCTGATCTAGTGGTTACCTGTTTCCTTCCTATCCGTTCTTATCTCTATCTGCTTCCATCTCTCTCTCCTTCCCATTTTCCTCATGAATTCTCAGACATCGGAACTCAATTACTGCGTTCCCAGTGTCTTGTTTTGCCGGCTGTGATTTCGTATTATGTGACGGGGAAAAGGTCAAAAGGTCTAATGGCTGTTTGCTCGTGGTGTTTCCTTAGTCAGTGGATTTTTTCAAAATCCAAACGCCCTTAATCCTTTTCTATCCGAATGAACTTCCAAAAGTATTAACCCGTGACAAAGGGACACCACAAACACAACATCCAACCATGTGTTTAGTTGTGTGATACTGATAAAAGGAATGGTGAACATCATAAGTGCTTTTACAATCTAATGCAATTCAACAACATTTTGACGGCTGAAAACCTTTTTATTATTTCTCTTGCCAGTTTTTCTGTTTGTCTTGTCTTTTTTTAATGCATTCAATATAAAGAAGACATGTCAGTAAATCATACTCTACTCTA
Organism: Gymnodraco acuticeps; assembly: GCF_902827175.1. Lineage (NCBI taxonomy): Eukaryota > Metazoa > Chordata > Actinopteri > Perciformes > Bathydraconidae > Gymnodraco > Gymnodraco acuticeps. The sequence goes on from NW_022990451.1 coordinate 82,851, forward strand.
GTCCGTCCTGTGTTAGCCCTTTTTTCAGAAACCTATTCCCCTTATGCACGCACCATTATACAGCCTACTTGGCAATAAACCTGATTAGGATTCTGATTGAATTCACTAAACTCATTGTGATTTAAAAAGGTTTTATGCAGTTGTTTGACCCAAGTGGAAGAAGACGAGGACGATGAAGATGACGGGATTATTTGGGTTTTTATTGCGGTATTTACTGCTCCCTCCTCCTGTCTCTGTGCTGATTGAGATCGTAAAACGCTTTCTCCCCCCTCCTCGTCACCGGCCTGATGACCCGATATCTTTCTTCCTCACTCCACTGCTCCTCATTAATCATCTTCATCCTCCTCTTCCCCCCCCACCTCTTCCGGCTTACGGGTGTGTTATAATACATTTAATAACATTTAAATATGATCAAATTCATCCATAAGTGCTCGTATTTAAGTCTACTGTTATCAATAAGTCAAAAAAGTACTGAAGACCTATTATATAAGATTACAATTATAATATTAGGGCAAATTTATGATTATATATTTGTGATATTTTGGTCTGGGGTTGTTTTTTCATGGTTTTTAGTCTTAATTAAGGGAATTGTAATCGCTATCCCTTTTTCTGCATGTAAGAAACACAACAGATGGATTATGAAAAATTGGGCCCGTAAAATCTGTTGGTTACCGGGTGTTCTGCAATCCTTCCCTGCATCACTTGTGTGAGTGTGTGCTCTCTCACACATTAACACACACATCCCTCACACACACCATCACTTCGGGGTTCTCATTAGCAACAGACGCCTCAGCAGCCGCTGAAACAACCTTTTTTGCTAACAGGGTAACATTTAGTGATTTATGACCACCAGTTGCAAATGGACTAATGCAGCATCCCATTCCATCAGCTGTGGTTACCTTGACAACACAGGTGCGTTGAATGAAAGGAAATAAAGTGGCTTAGGTGACCTCGACTAACAACAGACAGCCTTGTCTGACTCCTTTTAGCTGCTTTAAAACTGTGTAATAGTCCTTAATTATGACACTGATGATTAAATAGAGTGGTGCAGTGCTCAAACACAGAAATTAGTCAGCATTTGATCACTTCCTGTTCCCTCCATCTGGACATTTTTAGTGTGTTTCTGGTTGTTAACCTGACATAAGGTCTGTGGTTAACAGCAACTGAAGATAATTTTATTCTACGACATCAAATATGTCAGTAAATACCCCACTGGTGAATTTTAAAATCGGAGGTTGCTAACAAGTGTCTAAATGAGACGACTAAACGTCATCACGCACACCATTAGCCACCTTTAGCTTAGCGGTGGAGACGTGAAGTCATGTGACCGTGCTGTAGTTCCTTTATAGCCCAACATTAGCCACCGTTAGCTTAGCGGTGGAGACGTGAAGTCATGTGACCGTGCTGTAGTTCCTTTATAGCCCAACATTAGCCTCCTTTAGCTTAGCGGTGGTGACGTGAAGTCATGTGTCCGCGCTGTAGTTCCTTTATAGCCCAACATTAGCCGCCTTTAGCTTAGCGGTGGTGACGTGAAGTCATGTGACCGTGCTGTTCCTTTATCGCCCAACATTAGCCACCGTTAGCTTAGCGGTGGTGACGTGAAGTCATGTGACCGTGCTGTAGTTCCTTTATAGCCCAACATTAGCCACCTTTAGCTTAGCGGTGGAGACGTGAAGTCATGTGACCGTGCTGTAGTTCCTTTATAGCCCAACATTAGCCACCTTTAGCTTAGCGGTGGAGGCGTGAAGTCATGTGACCGTGCTGTAGTTCCTTTATACCCCAACATTAGCCACCTTTAGCTTAGCGGTGGAGGCGTGAAGTCATGTGACCGTGCTGTAGTTCCTTTATAGCCCAACATTAGCCGCCTTTAGCTTAGCGGTGGAGACGTGAAGTCATGTGACCGTGCTGTAGTTCCTTTATAACTCAACATTAGCCACCTTAAGCTTAGCGGTGGAGGCGTGAAGTCATGTGACCGTGCTGTAGTTCCTTTATAGCCCAACATTAGCCGCCTTTAGAACAAAATTCACGAAGTGGTGTTAATGTGTGGTTAAAAACCTGTTGAACAAAGCGTGTAAGTATCATAAACGTGTGCTTACTACAGAGATTATTTTCTGCATTAATCCAAAGGAAAGATTCAATTGGCTTTTAAAAGCCCCAAAAAGCATAATAGGGACCATTTAAATATGTTTAGTTTCTTGCAATGGATGGTTGTTTAGAAACTTTTTCGATCACATTTGTATCCTCCTCAAAGCTGAACTTTTGAATGCGCTATTAGTTAGTTATCTACTTGATGATGAATTCACAAACAAACTGAAGGCAGGCAGTAACATTTATCTGCCTGTTTCTTCTACTTAGAAAAGTTTTCAAAGCCCACTTGCTCTTTTTCAGCTGCGGTCGTGACTTCAGGTTCCTCCCGTCAACCCTCACCACCCACTAACCGCTACCTGAGAGCTGCCAGTACAATCAGAGTTAAACTGCAAACCACTGAGAGCTTTAGGCCTGTAGAGTCGTGTTTAAGGTCATTTCTCATCGAGCAATCTCACCTACATTGTTGAAAACCAGTGGATTGTGTCATTCGTTCACAGTTCTGAATCTGTGAACTCAGAAAATGCTGCTATACTTTAGTTTTGTACTTGAGCAAAACTTTTTCCACCACTGTGACAACCCCTATTTATTGTGGTTGGTCAGATATAGGAAGCCTCAAATTACAGACATTTCCAGCAGTAGATAATCTGCTGTCAGTCCAAACATGTCCATAGAAATAAACCCAAGTAACATTGTGAAAATAATGGTAGCAAATACACCTGGAGTTAGGAAAGATGAGCAAAGTGGGATTTTATATAATGCAGTGTAGGAAACTCGGTCTGTAAGGATTTCTCAGTTCTGACTCCATGATATTTTAAACATTTGTGAAAATGTACTGAAGGGTGGCAGGTCGAACTTAAACTAGGTTTTTTTTAAAGATAAAAACAGTGTAACTGCAGGCAACTACCACCTTCATGATTCCTTAATACAACATCTATAACAATGCATTGAATAACTTAAGATCATAATACAATCAAAATCTTGTTGTGACCCAAACTTCCAACACCCTACTAGCACACCATGTTTTAAACAATATGTATTTTGGCCATGCACGTTAAAGACTCATCAATTATTAAGTATAGCACACTATAACTGAAGAATAGCAAACAGGAACATAACCCTACCGTAGTCCACCTTAATCGATGTGTACAAAAACGATGGTTTTGATTTAAATGATTCCAGCATAAACCGTTTGTCTTAAATATAATCTGTACTTAAGATGGATTTACGCAACAGAAGCAGAAGAAAATTAGGCTAATAATTAGAGACGGGCAAATGGATAGTCATTTTTAAATGTGACGCTAACCACTTTGTCTAAAAATGTGATTCCTAGATCACCAACAACTCTAGCAGCTAACAGTACAGAAGTCGGATAAAGTCTAAAAAACTCAAACATACAGAACTGTAACCAAGGAAATGATGTAGAAAGATGGATTTACGTGAGAGAAGCCGGAGACACTGAGGCAAATAAGCGGAGATTCTTAGATAAACAAGAACTATAACGGCACAGAAGTCGCAAAAAGTCTAAAAAACCCAAACATACAGAACTGTTGCCAATGAAATTATGTAGAAAGATGGATTTACGGAGAAACTGAGAAACAAAGGGAGATTCTTAGATAACTAAGAACTATAACGGCACAGAAGTACAGTAGCAAAAAGTCTAAAAACCCCAAACATACAGAACTGTTGCCAAGGAAATGATGTAGAAAGATGAATATACAGAGAAATTGAGGCAAGAAAGGGAGATTCTTAGATAAACTAAAACGGCACAGAAGTTGGAAAAAGTATGAAAAAAAACATACAGAACTGTAACCAATGAAATTATGTAGAAAGATGGATATATTTGACAGAAGGAAGAACTGAGGCAAACGAAGGGAGATTCTTAGATAACCAAGAACTATCGCAGCGCAGAAGGTTGGAAAAATACTAAAAAAAACCCAAACATACAGAACTGTAACCAATGAAATTCTGTAGAAAGATAGATTTACGGAGAAATTGAGGCAAACAAAGGGAGATTCTTAGATAAACTAGAACTATAACGGCACAGAAGCCGGAAACAGTCTTAAAAACCCAAAACATACTCTAACTCTAACCAATCAAATGACCTCAGACTGATCTTCAGAGTTGTGCTGCCGCACTGCTCTGATTAACGGTCCAATGACAGAGCCAATAAGCCCAGTGCCAACTAATTATTTCAGCCTGGCATGAATATCTCCTAATTATTGTGAACACAAAGCCCTCCTACATCCTTTCACTGAATGGAGCAGCAGCTGGACAAAGATGGCCCATGCTGTTTTCTGAAGGGCCATTTGTTCACTTTGGGGTCATGTTTTGTCCCAAACTCAAACGCTTTTTCTTGCCTTTTGTGCTCCATTTTCTCCATCTTCGTGTCCAAAGTAAACACACAGATATAAATGGAGGCTTGTGAACTCCTGCTCATCTTAACAACTGTTCCTAAATCCCTAAACTTCCACCAGTCTATAACTCTTCAGTAAAGGGAACTGAGAACTTCCACACCAACACTATGTGCAATATGATATAATTACCATCATTACAAAACACTCG